>NW_026896872.1:0-255820 GCF_033153095.1 Gastrolobium bilobum | reverse complement strand
AGTTTTACATTCTCCCTCGGCTCATGTCATAAGGTGTCCCTTCATGATTTAATTAACATTCACTATAATGCGCATTTACTAGGCTAAAGGTTCCATACATTGACGTCATCATAATTCATTATTAGAAATAAAATCAACATGAGTCATGGCGGTTGTATGCTATCAAGTCGGCATAGTCCCTTCCATGTACCACTATATTGACTCTTCTTCCTAACATGATACTTTAATAGGAAGTACACATTATGTCCAACAATAATGTCTTCATAACGGACCACAAATATTTTCAATATCATCACATATACTTGCATGCATTCATAAATTGAAAATAAGACAATAACAGAAACATATATTTATCAATAAGCTCAGAGTGTCAACACTTAATACATAACAATAATTATCATCATTCATTAGCTGACATAATGCCCATTCTACATACATGACCAGTAAATGTCTTGGGCGGTAATATGCTCTATAGACACTCTATGTTTCTGAACCTCTTCTTTAACGGAAAAGTACTTTAATTCCATATGTTTAGCACTTTTGGAATACTTGTCGTTTTTAGAAAAGAAGACTGCTGCGGAATTATCACAATAAATTTTCAGCGGCTTTTCAATATTGTCGACCAATCCAAGCCCTGAAATAAAGTTCCGTAGCCATTTAGCCTGAATCGTAGCTTCAAAGCATGCCACAAATTCAGCTTCCACAGTGGACGCAGCTATTACAGTCTACTTCGCACTTTTCCATGATATAGCTCATTCAACTAAAAGATATAGGTAACCACATGTAGACTTACTTGTGTCTACGCATACTGCAAAATCTAAATTTGTGTATCCAATCACTTCAAGGTTGTTAGACCTTCTATAAGTAAGCATGTGACTTTTAGTTCCTTGCAAATATCTCAGAACTTTCTTTGCAGCTTTCCAATGATCCATACCGGGATTACTTTGGTATCTACCCAACATCCCAACTGCAAAGCTAATATCTGGTCCCGTACAAGTCTGAGCATACATTAAACTCCCAACTAATGATGCATACAGAATTGCTTCCATTTCTTTTCGTTCTAATTCACTTTTAGGACATTGCATGAGACTAAACTTATCTCCTTTCTGAATTGGAACTGGAGATGATGAGCAGTTTTTCATTCTGAATCTCTGTAGAACTTTATTAATATATGCTTTCTGAGACAAACCTAACAGTCCTTGTGATCTATCACGAAATATTTCTATTCCTATCACATAAGCTGCCTCACCCATATCTTTCATTTCAAAGTTACTAGAGAGAAACTTCTTAGTCTTAGTTAAAAGACCAAGATTGTTAGTTGCAAACAAAATATCATCAACATACAGAATCAATAAGATAAACTTACTCCCACTGATCTTCAGATATATACATCGATCACTGATGTTTTCTTTAAATCCAAAAGAGACAACAATATCATTAAACTTAAGATACCATTGCCATGAAGCTTGTTTAAGTCTGTATATTGACTTCTTAAGTTTGCACACCATGTGCTCTTTACCCTTTTCTGTGAACCCCATTGGTTGGTCCATGTACACATCTTCATCTAAATTCCCATTTAGAAAGACAGTTTTCACATCCATTTGGTGTAACTCTAGATCATAATGAGCCACCAATGCCATAATGATTCTTAAAGAATCCTTCTTTGAAACTGGTGAAAAAGTTTCTTTATATCCAATGCCATCTTTCTGAGTGAATCCCTTTGCAACTAGTCTGGCCTCGTAACATTCTAAGTTACCATGAGAGTCACGTTTGGTCTTAAAGACCCATTTACAACCAACCCTCTTGCACCCTTCTGGTAACTCAACAAGATCTCATACCTTATTCTGTTCCATAAATTTCAACTCATCTTTCATGGCATCTAACCACTTATCACCATTTTCTCCATTCATGGCTTGTGAAAACGTTACTGGATCATCCTGGACAGCCATGTCAAATTCAGACTCTTGTAGATATATCACATAATCATTAGAAATAGCAGGTCTCCTTTCTCTTTGAGATCTTCTTAATGCTATTTGTTGTGGTTCTTCTACTATGGGTTCATTCGGTTCATCAACAATGATTTCTTCATGAGTAGTGGGATCATAAACTCATCCTTCATTATTATTGATTGGTTCTATAGCATGAGGAACAATAACTTTACTAGAGCTACAAGGTAATGGAACTTGTACTCTCACTTCATGAATATCCACTTTACGTGGTGTTTCACTCCCACTAACTTCACCATTCTCAATGAACCTTGCATTTCCAGATTCAATAATCCTTGTAGTATGATAAGGACAGTAAAATCTATACACTTTTGATTTTTCTGGATAACCAATGAAATAACCACTGATTGTTCTTGCATCCAGTTTTTTTTCTTGCGGAATGTAGTTTCTAATCTCTGCCTCACAACCCCAAACATGCAGGTGTCTTATACTAGGTTTCCTTCCAGTCCAAAGTTCAAAAGGAGTCTTTGGAACTGACTTACTAGGAACCCTATTCAATACGTACATAGCAGTTTTTAGAGCATAAGTCCACAATGAAACGGGTAAAGAAGAATTACTTAACATACTCCTAACCATATCCAGTAAGGTCCTATTACGCCTTTCTGATACACCATTTTGTTGCTGCGTACCGGGCATTGTGTATTGAGCACAAATACCACGCTTTTCCAGAAATTTAGCAAATGGGCCCGAATGCTGTCCACTTTCATCATACCTTCCATAATATTCACCACCCCTATCAGACTTGACAATCTTCACCTTGCTGTCTAATTGCCTTTCAACTTCATTAATATAAATCTCCAAAGCATTTGCAGCTTGAGACTTATCATGTAGCAAATAGACATAACCATAACATGAATAATCATTAATGAAAGTGATAAAATATTTTTCTTTATTGAAGGCATTAACATCAAACGGACCACATACATCAGTGTGTATAATTTCAAGAAGCTGAGTGCTCCTTATGGCTCCTTTTTTTGTGTGTTTTGTTTGTTTTCCTTTAATACAATCCACACAAACATTTAAATCAGTAAAGTCTAAATCTGGGAGGATTTCATTCTTCACCAATCTTTGCATCCTTTCTTTGGAAATATGTCCCAAACGTTTGTTCCACAAGTAAGCGGAACATTAATTAATTAAGGTACGTTTAGTACCAACATTATGATGCAGAGTCATAAGTGTTTCAGCATAAAGATTATCAAGACACATAAAGTACCATTACCAACCAAATGATTGTGCTTGTACAAACTGAAACTACCACTACCAAATTTAAAAGAGTATCCAGCAACATCAAGTTTGAAAATTGAAACTAAATTCCTAGATATACTAGGGACATACAAAGTTCCACATAAGTCTAAATGATATCCACTGTCGAGAATTAAACGGTACGTCCCAACAGCTTCCACCAGAACTTTCACTCTATTGCCCATAAAGACAAACTTTTCATTTGGCCTTGTAGATTTTAGAAGAAGAGGCCTCATTCACTTTAAGGGGACCTCCTCCTCCTCCTTTCTTCTCATGCTTCTTACCTTTATACTTTTCAGCTTCTTGATGCTTTACATAATTGACAGAATGAGCTCCCTGATTCTTAATTCTGGTTTCTTCCTGAATTAACATATTGTGCAATTCATGCACATTCCATTTTTCTTTCATGGTATTATAGTTCATTTGGAAAGGACCATACTCAGACGGTAATGAGTTCAATACGAAGTGCACCAGGAAGTTCTCATCCACAGTCATTTCCAATGATTTTAATTTTGCCGCAATGCTTGTCATTTCAATAACATGCTCATGCATAGTACGCGAACCATCAAACTTCATGGTGGTCAGTGTACTCATAAGTGTCCCAGCAAGAGACTTATCAGCGATTTGGGAGCACTTTTCCACAAGTTTCATCATTTCGATGGCACTTTCAGTTTGTGAAAGAGATGACTTAATGTTGCTTGCTATGCTCATTTTCATGTACATCAAACTTAATCTGTTGGATCTTTCCCAGTTCTTAAAATGGTTCCTTTCATCCTCAGTGCTTTCAGGAGTAATAGCACTAGGTTCTCATCTCTTAGAGCCAAATTCATATCCATTACCCCAAGGTAAAAATTGATTTGCTCTTTCCATTCAGAGAAGTTCAACCCATTAAAAACTGTAACAGTTAAGAACATGGAATGTGTGGCAGCAGGTACTACAAGGAATAATATTTAAACATTAATGCTTTGAGTCATACATGTCACATACTGACATACTTCACAGATTCAACTATACTAACTTCAATGCATATCAATGTTCGCCTTTGGGGATCCATTAACATACAACATTAACTATAATGATGCTATATAAATTTCACATAATTTGGCAATGATGCATACGCCTATCATAATTATTTGTCATCTTTGGATGTCCAAATGTGAGGAAATATGCCAACAATACCAACATCAATGTTCATTTTATAAAACAAATAATCAACCTTTGGGTTTATCTCCAACTATTTTATAATACTGAACTTCAATATACCACAACCAGAAAATTATATCATACTATTCATAGCATCACAGTCATGGTAATTGAAATAGAATTCATAATGTTTGAAATTAAAACAACTCTTCAAGATTTGGCCACTTTGGCGACTAACAAATCTTTATCATAATTAATTTCAAAACTTTGTCCAACTTTCATATGTATTAATGTCCTTTCATGTTTTCCCAATAATTCATAAAATGGAATAAACATATGACAATGACACACTTTCCGAGTACAAAGACCAGAGAAATGGCGCGGGTTAGCGTCATTCCCACGTCCCGCGCGGTGGTCCAATTTCACAACCCGCAAAGTGGCGCGGGTCTGCGCCAGTGTTCCCATACGTTTTCCAGTGAGTTGGCGTGGGTTTGCGCCACATTCCAGAAAATGAAATTGTACAGAAACCGTAAAATTTGCAGAAACCGTAAAGGATGAACACCATTATCAGGAAAAGCAACACAGTAATCTATCATTATGTTTTCATAAGGTGTAGTATTTGATCATTATTTAACAACACAACATGGATTTTGTTCCCATAAGAATTTTCAATAATGAGATTCAGAGGAATCAACAATCATGTTGATCAAAATTTTCAGAAAAATCCCATCTTTTCATGAATTAAGAGATCATACATAATTGTTTATGGAAAATCACAAACTCTTAAACACATGCTTTGATACCACATGTAAGTTATTCATCAGCAATTCAATAATTCATGTTCAATATTCTACATGCAAGAACATGATACAGGATCTTTAGAGATCATGATTTTCACATAAGAGCGTACCTTTCTCCATTAGTGCGGAAGAACTTTGATGATGGAAGATTGTTTCTCAGAGTCTTTACCCTGTGCTTTCATTGTATCGTCTATGACAGGGATCTGATACAACTTTTATGGGCAGACCATGAAGGAGAGAATGCTGAGAGATAATCATAATCAGAGACTAACCATTTTTCTCTTTATATAACTGAACTATTTCACAAGTTACGGAGTTTCAAATAACTCCCTGTAACTTCCCATTAATGCGAAACGTCAAAACGTCAATTACCATCAATGCGAAACGTCAATTACTATTAATGCAAAACGTTACCATAATGCAAAACGTCAAAACGTCAATTACCATTAATGCAAAACGTCAATTACCATAAAGCCTCTTTTATTATTAATTAAACCAATTGACACACATTACACATGAGACACAAATAGTTTTACAAATAAGTGTTGAGATATTCAAGTGTGATCAGTTCCATATTGGATGGTAATAAGTTAAGTGAAGTGCATATATAAATAAGAGGACCCATGAATCCAATGTCTCAAATTTTTATGTTGTAACATGTTGTCATATTCACTTGCTACGGTTGGTGTAGCTTAACTCGTTGACGGTGGTCTTCTGCCATGGGCTTCCCCTGACCTACCTGACAATGGTACCAGAGCTGGGTTAGGCTCGGGCTAGCCAGATGTTTGGCTAGAGGAGAGTTAAGTGGATGGACATATGAACATAGCCCATTGATGGTGGTCTCCCGCCATGGGCTTCCACTAGGCTGCCTGACAGTGGTATCAGAATCGGGTTGGGATCGGACTAGCTTATTGATTGCCTAGAGGCGGGTTGAGTATTTGGCCTGGGTGTGATGAGTCCTACATTGGTTGATAATGAGATAAATGAAGTGCATATAAGTAAGAGGATCCATGAACCCAATTCCTTAATATTTTGAGTTGAAATATGATATCGGATCCACTTACTGTGGCTGGGCTAGCTTATCTCATTAATGATAATCCTCCGCCATAAGCTTTCCCTAACATGCCTGACAATTAGAAATTAGGATATTTTAATATTAAAAAATGAGTAAATATCTTTTTTGGTCCTCAGCAAATTTCACAATACCCGTTTTAGTCCCTAGCAAATAAAAAAGCTATTCGTAGTCCCTAAGAAATTCAAAATGGACCCATTTAGTTGAAATCGTGGTCCCTTACAAATTCAAAAAAACTATATTAGTCTCTCAAAAAGACTAAAATGAGTCCACTTTAAATTTTTTAGAGACCACAAGTACCCTTTTTATTTATTAGAGACTAAAGCGAGCATCGTAAAATTTTCCGAGGAGTGTATTTACTTTTAAAAAATTAGTATAGTTTATGATCGTTTATTACTTCTACTCAACTTACTCAAAAACACAGGTGAGATCATAAAGTGTGAACTGTAGACGATAAGAATAGTCGGATGCTTCTCAATCTCGTAAACATTGCTGGGTTTAAATTTCCAAACCATGAATTATAATACTCAATTATTATTTTTAGTACATAAAATACTCAATTATTCAATTCTCAAATTATTGGATGATCTGTTTATAAATACTGATTAATTGTCCTATATTATACATGTACCAACGGGGTTTATTCCACAAAAGAATATAAACGAGGAACCAACCAATAGGACAAAATAGAACAATGTAGAAGGCACGCTCTTGGATAAATCGAAGAAGAAAAACGCCAAGTATTGGAAGACGATATATTATGCACATTAGAATACCACAAAAGACAAATAGTGTGAAAGCAAAGACGTTGAGTCTTTCTGTTAAAAGCTCTTGGAAGCACTAAGACGACACTTATCATCTCAACAATTTGAAAGCAACAAAAGGAAAAACAAAACAACCAATTCCAAATCACTACGCATTAAAGGGAACAAAAAGCAGAAGATGTCAACATCCTTTTGAGTCCGTTTCCCTAATTGAATCCATCATCATATGCATATAGACTGCAAATTCGTGAAAGTTCAATTTGGTGGGTGCTTTCCACAAAACCAGCACTGAGTAAACTACACGTAATGTGTTAGCATTGCGAGCTTACTTTGTATGACAATAACAGAAGCAAGAGAAAATTACAAGAGAAGAAAAAAAAAATGAAATGAAAATCTTTTCCTTGGGAAAAGAAGTTTGGTTGTTAGTTTCATGCTTAGACAATGCATATGTAAAGCGTTATCAATAATTTAGTGCAAAAGCTAGCAGTGGCCTACCTTCAAATTATGTGTAATTATTTATATATTTGTCCATAATTACTAAGATAACATGGCAAAAAAAATCTACGCATATTAAGGCGAACTTAAATGGACTCCCAATTATCCTTTAAAAAATGCAGAGAAAGTTGTTCACCAAGATTTACGAGTTAGTTCATATCAGCAACTCTTTTAATTAAAAAAAAAATATTTTTAACACATTTATTTTCAAATTAATATAAAATTGTGGATCATCAAATTATCGTAGCTCAGGTGATCTTTGACAAGGTTGTAAGATTAACAAAATATCATAACAAAGTTGTAGCTATGCTTCTAGCTTTCCAAAACACCAAAGAGCAACTAATTCCGTGTTCAGTAACTCCATCATAGTTATAAATCTATAACTGGGTCAAATTCCATGACAATACCATCACAATAAATTCAGGCTAAGTTTAGAAACATTAAAGAATACCTAAATACATGGTTTGTAGCACAAGATATGGGTCAAAAAGCATATTATGCCCTCTTGTGATGAAAATTTGAGGTAGCATTTAAGAAGGTGAAGTTGCTTAAGCTTCTTGCATTTGTACTTATTTTCTTGACCATAGTTGAAGAGGTGTCCTGCTAGCATTGCTTGAACTGTCACTATAGAGAGATGTTGAGATATGTAAGTATAACGAGTCTCACATTGATTGGAATGGGCTAAGTGACTTGAATATAAGTGGATGGACTCATAAACTCAATGCATTAAGATTTTGGGTTGTAAAATGGTGTCAAACTCACTTGATATGGCTGATCTAGCTTAGCACATTGATAATGGTCCCCACTTGAATATCCCAACTAACCCAACAACAATGTTAATTGATTGATCCGTTGGATTTCCCACCATTTGTCCCCACCTTTCCAAATATTTTATGATGTCATGAATATTTTATAAAGATGGACAAAATAAAAAATGATTTTTCAATATTCTTTCTAAAGATTTTAAAAAAGGGTATTTTATAAGATAATGGTTAAATAAATGTTTCAACAGTATCATTTAGAATATTGGGAATGCATATACAATATTTCCATACAAAATCTAGTAGTTTATTTTTATTTTTATTTTTTGGATAATAAAACTATTCGTTTATAAATGTTACATGTGCACTGAGCAGGGGCGGAGACAGTGGGAGGCTAGGGTGGGCGGCCGCCCCTCTCCTCCTACCGAATAAAAATTAAAAAAATATTAATGCAGTTGAAGGCCAAATATAGTACTGTTATTATTGTTAGATGTGCTTCTTTTGGAAGTTATGATTTGAGATCCAAGTTGAAATATACCTCCACTTGACTTCACCTAATGTGTGTGTTATGTGTAACCTTTTCTGAATTTTCTTTTTAATTTTCATATGCTATATTTTGGTTAATGAAAGCTTTGACCTTTTTGCCACATTTTGCTCTCTTTTCATATGCATTGTGTTTCTCTTTGTTTAGTGGTTTCAAATAGAGAAAATGAGTTTGTTCTAACTTAAAAGATTCACTTTTGGAGGCAACTTGGTTGCAGTCTTTTATTTTATTTAAAAAAAAAATATAAAAGTATTGTTTTAGTTAAGGAACTCTTTTTTATTATTATTATTGCTTTAAACTATTTTTTATGTCTGTTGGACCCGACCAATAATATATTTTTTTCAATCTTTAAAATGTTGTTAAATATTAATATTTTGGTAAGAAATTACCTAAATGAGTTCCTACGAGATCAATAGGTAAAAAAAATATAATATTATGCAAGACAAAAATTAATTTTCACCCCTCCTCCCCTTCAATTCTGGCTCTGCCACTGGCACTGAGTACTTGGATACTTTTGGTCTGGTCTGGTATTTGATTACCTCACTTAATATTTGAATACCAAGTCAAGTATTCAAATACTAAGATAGATATTCAAATACATGCTTGACAAAAAGTGAAAACAGGGTCCGAAATGCAT
Source organism: Gastrolobium bilobum (assembly GCF_033153095.1). Taxonomy (NCBI): domain Eukaryota; kingdom Viridiplantae; phylum Streptophyta; class Magnoliopsida; order Fabales; family Fabaceae; genus Gastrolobium; species Gastrolobium bilobum. Next base: position 246,356 of record NW_026896872.1, on the reverse strand, counting down.
ACATTTTGCTTCCTTTTCAAACTTTTTCATTGGAACTCTAGTTTTAACATTTAGAATCATATTTCAGACCATCAAACAAGGCTTTTCACAATCAAAGCATATTGAATTCCTTTTTAAAATAGTTTTGAGAGTTTTTCTTATTGGTAGGTTCTGTTCAATAAAGCATATCTACAGCGGTATCAAAGATCAACATTGTCGAGGAATCTAAATGTGAATGATTAAGTGAAAAAGTTTCATATTAGTTAAGAATGGACTAAGTGAACACCATATAAGTAGAAGAACTCATGCACTTAATGTCTTAAGATTTCGGGTTTGGTTGTAATGTTTCGAGCCACTTAATATTATTGCTCACTTAGTCCCATAGTTGGCAGTCTCTTCTCGCCATTAGCTCCCCGTGCAAGGCCCAACAATCATTGGTCAAAACTTGACTAAAGCACACACTAGGCTATTTTTTAATGAGAATCATCTCGGATCAAGCTGTTCAAGATACAAAAGTACACTTGTAACTCGACATTCCAACATAATAGAGCACTCAACTAGGAAAAAACTGCTTTGGGTCTGTGTGCTGAGCTTATGATACGACTCAACTACAAAGCCTAAATCCTTATATACAGAGTCACCACCTCTCAGGTGAACCACATCGCCCACTATGCAACAGAATACTTGAAGTAGCCATCGTCATCAACCATCCATGGCCACAATTAAAAAAACCAATAAGCCACATCATTATCAATTCAACTATCATCTAATGAACAATTTTAACAAAATTTCAAGAAATAAAAGCAATAATAATAAAATAATATTGTCTAATCCAAAGACCAACTTGTTATTCACCCACATGTCATGTGTAGATTAAACAAAAACTACTAAAACTCGGTTCACAAAATGAAGAAAATAATCTGTTGGTGGTGGCGCATGGCTACACGTGCAGAGTCAAAACCAAATACCCTTTGCTATTGCAAACAAGACCAAGATCACCAGAAGTCTAGTATTTTTTTATTATAATTATATCTCCTAAGGTTCAATTCCAAAGAATCCCATAAGAAACAACCTATTATAAGGTAAAAGAGAAAAAATGGAAAATATTAATTTCATTGATTGGTTAATTAATTTGTACAATAAAGCTCTTATATAAAAGAGCAAGAGAAGATTCTAGAGTATCATTGAAATATTGATTTCATTGATTGGTTAATTAATTTGTACAATAAAGCTCTTATATAAAATAAAGAGCAAGAGAAGATTCTAGAGTATCATTGAAATATTGATTTCATTGATTGGTTAATTAATTTGTACAATAAAGCTCTTATATAAAAGAGCAAGAGAAGATTCTAGAGTATCATTGAAATACTAAACTACCCTTATACCTAATATCTAATACTCCCACTCAAGATGGAGAGTGAACAAAGAGAACTTCCATCTTGAATAATAAAAATCAAGAAAACATAATAACCAAATAACATGATCATCAGCTAGTAAAGAAACAGTCCTGGAATGGACATCAGCTATAACGTGCTGGAATAGACATCAGCAAAGGAAGGAAGGGCTGGGATGAACATCAGCAACCTAATATGAACTGCCGGGATGGACATCGACAAAATCAACTGTTCTGAAATAAACTTCAACAACATGAACAATGCTCCTCCTGAATAGGAAGCCAAAATAAAGCCAAAACAATGGCAAAACCAAATACAAGCCAATGACAGTACATCAGAAAAAAAAAATTACAGAATGAAAAATCCATGAATAAAATCCATCCAAAACTACAATGATGTATCGCAATAAAATCCATGAGCTCCATTAATCTTCACAAACCTGCAAAATGAGAAGTGAAAGAGAACAAGTAGACAAATCTGAAAATAAAAATATATCAGCGACCAAAATTTGACAAAGCTGAAAGATGACAAAGAAGAGATGACGTGGGAAGAACCTAGGTAGAAAAATATCAAAGAAGAAAAAACGGAGATATGAAATGTCAGAATAGAAAGAGCCGGAGAAAAGGGTCGGAGGAGACCAAAACGCAGATCTGAAAGCAACACAGATCTGGAACAGAAATGGCCAGAGAAAAGGAAAATATGGCCGGAGGAGACAAAAGCACAGATCTGAAAGTAACACAGATCTGGAACCGAAACGGCCGGAGGAATGGACGATGCGGCCGGAGAATCAGACACGGTCGGAGATGATGACCGAAAAAGGAGACGCCGCCGGAAGAGAGAAAGACATGGTCGGAAGAAGAGAAACGCGGCCGGAGGAGAGAAAGACACGACAAAGGTCCACGGAGGCCGGACGAACAAGAAAATGAAACAGATCTGAGAGATTTAGAAGAAAAAAGATGACCTGCAACTAAATTTTTTTTGGAGAAGAACATGCCAGAAAAACATGCACGGCGGAAAGTGGTCGGAAAAGATGACCATAAAAAAAAGCTGATGTTGCGATGGTGGCTGACCACCGGAACTGAACCAGCGGCGGTGATGTCACCAGCACTAAGCCTGTTGATGATAAGGCTGATAAAGGTACAGCTGAAAAAGAAGATATTTCTTTTATTTGAAAGATTGGTTCAATGACTATTACCCCAAGACAGATAGAGACTAAACCACCGGGCGTTGGTGTTGCTAATAAGGAACCAATTGATGTTCTAACAAAACAAAAGAAAAAAGAATGACGGTAGCGGAAAAAACAAAGGAAAACAAATGACGGCACTGGAGTCATTCATGGAGGATGAAAAATTGCTCTTGATACCATATTAGAAGGTAAAAGAGAAAAAATGAAAAATGTTGATTTCATTGATCGGTTAATTAATTTGTACAATAAAGCTCTTATATAAAAGAGCAAGAGAAAATTCTAGAGTATCATTGAAATACTAAACTACCCTTATACCTAATATCTAATACAACCTTCTGTGGTTCTTATAGACAAGATCATCAAAAGTTGTTTCATCGAGCACATCATCAGGGCTATCTGCCCAATCTCCTTTGTCATGCCATTTTTCTTTTCCTTTTTTTTTAAAAAAAATAAATAAATTCAAAAACTTTTTTCTAGTTTACTTTTTGGGAAATATTACTCTCCTTTCACATAAGACAACTTATCTCATTTTCTCTCACTTTGATTTCTGCACCTCATCTTTTTTTTTCTTTTTTCTTGTAACGGTGGGACCTATCCATTTTCTCTCTACAACATAAGGTAATTATCTTATGTAAAAGGAGATTAATAAAACCCTTACTTTTTTATCATTTATTCTCTTATGATTTTTTATCTTATCACTTATGTTTCTTATGATTTTTTTTTTATCTAAGTCCATTTTTAATACCGTTAAAATTTGGAATAACTTACTTATTTTATCCACATTTTTCCTATATCAAAAGCACTAATCTATCATAAATATGGAAGCTAGATGCTTTTTCTGAAATGTTTTCCTTGCTCTCTTTTTTTTTTTGGTTTTTCAAGGTATCCTCCAGCCGACAGCCGAAGACTAATCTTTTCGAGGTGGAAAATCACATTAAGTGGATAAACCTCTCCCAACAAAGCCTTTTCCATACGCACGACCAAGAATCGAACCCCTGTCAGGGTGCTTAAGGAACTCAGCTGTCTACCAACTGTGCTGGGCTTTGTTGGTGCTTTCCTTGCTCTTTGTTAATAGTATTATTGTTGTTAGATTACTTTCCATTGTTTGATTTTTACAAATGCCTTAGAATTAGGCACGTTTCAACTGGCTTTTATTATTCATTACTCCATATATGTTCTGCCTAAAAGAAATTCTTCAATGTTAAAGTTATATTCAAATACTAAATAATAACGTACATGGCTATTATAACATGAGTTAAATGATTTAATAAGAATATTTTTACATTAGTTATGTCTAAGATTCTCATATGCTAAACAATCAAATTAGAACAAATGCATCTATTCACCAATGTCTTTATTGCTATAAAACGTTCAGAGTAATAGATTGACCAGGAAGAACTGATGCTCGGTGAAAACCCAAACATAAGTTCAAGGGAAAGGCTTGATTTTTTAAATAAACATAATTATCATTAACAATAAAAAGAGTAGTAAGTGTACTCTTGGGCCTAGATGAGCTTGAAGGATATGAGAGCAAAATATTGAAGAACAAGTGTATAACAACTGAGGAGCAATTAATCACTTATAGAGCAAATCTACACAAGCTGTGCAATTGTACACATCAAGAAATACAGGATTTCATATGACTTCTAGATTATCGCCCTCATGGAATAATTGTAAAAGTGACGTAGAAAGAAATGTGGATAAGAAAATGAAAACAAAGAGCAACAAAAAGTAAGAGCACTTCTTTGAAGGATCCAATTTGTTCTAAGTTCTAGGTTCACCAAAAAGCACTTTTCATCTGATTGAACAAAGTCAAGGAATCTGTAATGACTAAACACTGGGTTTTTCCTTTTTAGAACTTAATTGAATGTGCCTCGAAAGAAATCAAAGAATTAGTAGAATTGAGAACCACAAACAATAGAGGTGTGCATGAAGCGGTTCATAACCGATTTTGATAAAATTCGAACCTAACCGATTTTAAATGGTTTGGTTGTCAAACCAAACCGTTTTTATTTTTTAAAACCGGTTTTTATTTATCCAAACCGGTTTCAAAACCGATTTTAAACGGGTTTTAATTCAAAGCCGATTTTAAATCAAAACCGATTATGAACCATATAAACTGATTATGAAGTTTAAAACCGGTTTTATAACAATTTCAAAATTTATTTTTGTTGAATTGTGCTTTTTTTTTAAATAAAATAAAAGATACCTTTATTATTTTTGAAATATCCGATGGGAATATAGCAAGGCAAATGCTATAGGTCATTAAACAAAGAGATTTTATTTTTATTGTTTATACTTCTCAAAGCATAGCGTTGGACAGTAATTGTTCAAAGAGACAGTTCCAGATTAAATATCCGGAATAGCTCATCCAAGGTTGAATTACCAAAATGTGATATATTTATTTTATATATGAATTATGTCTATGAAAATGGTGAGATTTGTAATGCTTCCTTTACCATGGTACTTGTCTGTTATTTTTTCTGCATATGGGTATCCACGGCCTTTTTCAGTGACAACGTGGATTAGTACACGTCACTTGGAGTAAATAAAAACGGTTTAAGACCAAAATAAATGGATATCCAATTGTCTTTTTTGGATCGGTAACGAAACGGATCTAGAAAATAAAAAGTGGTTTGACATAAAACCAGTTTTTAGAAAAACAAGTTTTTTAAATGTGGTCCGGTTTTGTTACGGATCGGTTTGGGTATTTTGGATATTTTGAATACTCCTAACAAACAAGGACAAAAGAAGGTCGGAGCAACAACGATAATTTATTAATAAGAAAGTTCATGAAAGAAATGAAGAGCAAAAGTAAAAATTGTTTAGGGATTTTTATCAGATGACAAAAAGTAGATGAAAATAACTTTGGTTCAAGTTTAAGAAAACGTAAGCATGAGGTTAACATTTTCACCATCTTGGTCATTATTACAATGTCATAAGTTTTCAAAAATAAAATGTGCTCCCAGCGCTATTATGGGTACGGAGATAGATTACTCTATCTACATGTCTTATGCTCCATAAGCAACTAAAGCAAAAAGGCATTACTTGCTCCAAATTACTTTAGGAGTCTCAAGTTGAAACTCTGGGAGATTATGTTTGCCTCCTTCGAAGAAGTGTGGCTAAAGAGATCACTAACAAAAGTGATTTATACACAACTGTGCTCCTCATTTTGGATATTCCTCTCTGAGAGAGAAAATGTCGTAAAACTCCTAACATTGCTCCACACTCCCTTGTGAGGGTTTCATCTACCAGGTTAGCCAAGGATGAGGTTGCAAACTAAGGGGTTTCACAGCATTAGAACATTATACCAAGAAACAACACACATTTCATTAAAGAAAATATATTTTCATTAATTACAAGTTTAATCTAAGACAAAGAGAGCTACTTTTATTTCACCCTTAGCCTACTAAAGTAACTTAGCTCATGCTCAGGAGCATGATGAAAACATAAAAATAGAAAAACTACTAAAAAAACTAAGGTAACGATAATGGTGGTTGAGCTGAAGAAGATGGTGACGCAAGGTAGGGTATTCTCTTTTATTTGTAGGTGTTGATCCCTTTCTAGCTGCTCGCAGCACTTGATTAGATCAAAGGTTGAGAATTCCTTAGGGTGGTGTTTGGTTGGGGACTTTTAGTTAGTATCCCAGCAAAGTGCATGTGGGTAACTGAGTTCTCCACGTTTGGTTGAGGGATTACCCAAAATTTAGCCATCAAAGTTCCTTCCCCAGCTATCTGCGTTTTAGTGTAAATGAGGACAATTTCTACTGTTGAAGAAACCCTTTTCAACCATGGTATTATTGAATAATATCGGACAACTTGAAAAGGGGACAATTTTTTTGACAAAGTAGCCCCTCATCTTATCCACGGAAGAAAATCTCAGCCACATGCCAAATCTAACTAGCTGGGGAATTTTGACTTGGTTCCCATTTGTTTCAGAATTCCAAACTAGGCTGCTATTCAACCAAGCATTCAGCCGAGGTCTTCAAATCCAGCGCATTCCGGCTGGTGGCAAGAAGCATAAGCAGGGCTGAACCAAACCCATGTGTAGCATTTTATTTCAGACAGAATATCATATAAGAGTTATAGTATACTGAGAAATTTCAGCAAAATTATGTCACAAAGCGTATACCCAATATGAACTGTGTATGGCTTATCACAATATCTGTTAGTTCTAACAATAGCTCTGGGTAAAAAAGGTCGGTTTGTTTATATTTGTTAGTGGGAGAACAATACTTCGAACCAGTGTTAACAAATACAGGGTTATTCAATTGGGGATTCTTTTGTAATTTGATTAAATTTTTCCATCTATATTTTATCTTCAACCAAACACACATTCAGTAATTTAACTCAATTTTCCTGGTAAAATTTTGCCCAACCAAACAACATTTTTTAAACTTTCCTATATAACTCACTTTCCCCTCAGATACCTAGTAATTATATTTTCCTAGCAAAAAAATATTTCTCCCAAACCAAACACTACCTAAATGCTCTCCAATCAGAGGTCTACTCCTTAACATGTCAGCCCTATCCATTCTCTTGGTCCACTTCTTTTTCCACTTTTTACTGAAATTCTTGATGCTTAGATGCTACGTAACATTGCAACATTCTTCCTTTGTTATCGCTGATGTGGCGACTCCTGGTTGGTCACTTTCTGCGGCAAAAGATGCTTTTTGGTTGTTTTTTATTTTATTGTCTTTTCCTAATTTTTTTTTTCCCTCCAAGTTGCCTCAACTAGGGCCGGCAAAATGGGCTGAGCTCGCCGGGCTGGCCCGCCCCGCCTGCCAAATGGGGCGGGCTGGGTTGAGTCTTTCAACCCATCAGCCCGCCAAACCCGCCCCGCCAAACCCGCCAGCCCATATGGGTCAGCCCGCCAAGTCATTTTTTTTTTTTTTTTTAGGATACCCAATTGTTATGTAGCTCCGTATCTTAGATTTCTCTGCTTGCAAGTGGCTTTTTTGAATTGTTGTGGACTGCTCATACAACACTTTGTTACTTGTTTTGTTATTCTATTTTATCCTGATATGATTTTATTTTTTTATTATTATTTTTGGATTGAAAGATGCATATTTATATACAGATTATTAAACACTGATCTTCTTGGTTTCATAAGCACATTAGGATTTTATACAGATTTTTGTATGCTTTTATGCAGATTTTTTTATGTGATTTTATGCAGAATTTAATTTTTTGTATTTTATTTTTATATTTTTTTTTTATTTTAGGCGGGCTGGCCCGTAGCCCGCCAGCCCACTCATAAAACGGGCCGGGTTACTCAATTCAACCCATTTTGTCAAAACGAGCCGGGGCGGGCCAGTCCATTTTGGGCGGGCTAGTGGCGGGCCGGGGCGGGCTGGCCCATATTGCCAGCCCTAGCCTCAACATTGGTCTTCTTTAATTTGGAGTTGGGTTTTGTCAAAGAGTAAAACAACCCATTAATCCTAACAGAATCAAACTGAAATACTCTCTGTAGTTATCTAGTTCCGGATTTAGCAATTGCTCTAGCCAATTTACCATTAAAAGTGCTACTGGAGACAAACTTGGTAAAAAGCAATAAAACTTAATAGCAAACTGGGGAATTTAAACAATAAATGCAATGGATAGCGCTTTATTTTTTAGGCCTATCATGTACAATCTTATTTCTATTTGATGATATATTCCCCCTTTTTCTTGTCCCATCTTTTAAGTTTTATGGTTTGAATTATCTGATTCGTCTTGAAGTTGTATAAAACATATAATTTCTCCTATAAGTTTTATGTTTTTGATGGTGGTAAAATATGAATAAAATGAGCAAGTTAGTTCAAATTTTAATGGTGTTAAAAATAAAGTTAGATAAAAAAAAAATAATAAGAGAAATAAGTAATAAATAAAATCATAGTAAAATAAATGATAAAAAAATAAATCACATGAAATTTTTTAGTTTCCTTTTTTAACCTCTGCTTGTTTACTGTAGCTATGTTTCATTCTTTTTGAAATTCTCAAGGGATTTTCAACCAAAAAAAAAAAAAAAATCTTATGGGATTGTCTAGGTACACGTGCACGTCCACGTAGAGAATTGTCCCTTTCATTTTCAATTTTTTTTTAATTTCTTAATGTATTTTTTATTTTTTTTGTTGTGAATTCTTTTTTACAATCTAGACAAAATCAAATGTCCCACACCAAAAAAAAAAAAAATTGTTTACTGGACAGACACAATCTTAGATTCCAAGATATACTTTTCTAGACGAAAGGAAATTCTCACGATATTTTCAAAGTATATATTCTAGATACCAAAATTAGAAACATAACAAAATATCAAATCAGCAGTAAACTTTTTTATTATTTTAAAACTTATACAGATGCACACTCGTACTCTCGATGAAGTAGGTAACTGTGATCAAAACTTTAAAGACTAGATCATATGCATCGACTGATGTTCAAGCATAACTTCAATAAATAGCCATTTAAAAATTTATTTATTAGGCTATGTTTAAATGAAAGATAAAAAAAAATAAAAAATAAATGAATAAAATAAAATAATACTATCTGTCTTAGTTTGAATTTTTTACAATTAAGTAAAAAGAAGGAGTGAAATCAATTTTATTTCTTTTGATCTCGTACTCTCTTTTTTTTTTTTTTTCTCTCGAGTTTGAAATGATTGAATAGAATAATTTCTTCAAGAAGTTATTCGGTAGCCCATATGACAAGCAAAAACCAAGATAGAAACGTATGTAGTAAGTTTACCTTACAAACCATGTGTTTGATTTTGGCAAGAGAAAATGACCGTCAAATGTTACTGCTCGAGCCATCTTCCGCTGGTGACGGCAAGTTTGTTAAAATAAATTAATCTCACCTCGATAGATACTTAATTTTTTAAAGAATTATTTTAATATAAAATCATTATTTAATGAATAAACACCAATATTTAATATATGAATATAATTAAAAGTTATAAATCTCGTATTTTTGATATAAAGATATGAGAATGAAAAACTTATAATTCATATCATTTCAATCCTTTTATTAGAATTTTCAAATAATAAAATTTAAAATTCTCTTCACTTCATTATAAGTGTCCAAACAATGCATATAAAATTATTCTGCTCGATCTCGCTCATGCTATCCCATTCCATTTTATTCAATCTACCCTTAAATATCCAAACAAATACTTGAAAACTTACCATGAATTCTTTTTCGTTTTCTACTTTGACTGAGCCATAACTATAAATTAATCTCGTTAAGAGCAACCTTGAGTTATACATAAGCCCAGTACACATAGTGTCCACCCCATACCATAACCCATTATGAGCCAACATTGCTGTTACGGCGGAGTATAGCACTCAGAAATTGTGATACTTAAGGGGCGGTAGAAGAAAAATTTAAAAATATAAATTTTACATTAAATTTACAAAAAAATTTAATTTCCCGAAAATCCTAAAAAAACCATCGTACCAAACATCCCCTACATCCCCTTAGTGTCCATTTATATGAACTTTTGTTTCTAAAAAAATTGCTTTTTTAAAAATAAAAATCCTTTTGAAAAATTTTAGATGTTTGAATAACAACTTTAAACAAAAGCAATATTTAAAATAAAAATTAAAATACTGCATTTTTTTTCTAGCCAGTAGTGATTGCTTTTGAAAAAAAACAGAAATTAAAAGATGATATAATTTTTTTTTGAAAAAAAATAATTAAAATTTTAAAATACAATTAACCTTATCCTATCATATTTATTTTATCTCTCCTTATCCTACGATCATATTATTTTATCTCTTTTTTATTATAATTTTATATATAAAAAATGCTTTTTATTTTATTTTAACATCTAAACTTTTTTTATGTAAAAGCAATTTTCAGATCATACATTCAAACATAAAATAACTATATCTTCTTAAAAAAATAATACATAAAAAGTCATTTTTTAAAAAACTCATCCACACGAACCCTTTACCCACCTATACAATTTTCAAATTCTCCAAGAAGGACCCAATTTGTAACTTAAAATCTTTTACTTATTGACCAATTATTCAAGCAAATCCAAACATAATGATATACCAGCGGAAATTTCAATCCAAACAGCAACAAATTATAAGTATTAAGAAGCAATATGGCAACATATTGATACTGATTTCATTTCAGTTTGTCAGCATCACCCAAAAAAATTATATTTTATTAAAATGCAGTCCTTAGCCACTAAGTACTTTTCTAACCATGAGAGGCACATGACACTAATGCCCCAGAACAGGCAAAGGTGTAGCTGTTACACTCGCAGAGAAGCTCCGGAGTTCTTCCTGCACTCTGCTAGCATATCCATGTAGAACTGGCACTTGCTAATGTCATTCCCATAGCCGTTCAGGCACTGCAATCAAATGAACATGAACATCATCAACTGAGGTAATATTCTCTTAATAATTTTACACAAGCAAATTCATGTAGACAGTGAAGTATATTTAATCTAAAACACGAGGTAATACAAATATACAAAAACACGAGATAATACAAACATACATATATCAATTAATACAAGAGTTGCCACTGCTTGTATGACAAATAATATGATGACTATCATAAAATGGAGGTACTAATCCTATTGAATCTCAAATTGTTTTGAAATACCTCAACGGTTATGGATTTACTCAGCTAAAACCTCAAGGATGTCAAAATATTACAACAAAACCCATAAGGATCAGGATCAGGAAGCAAAATATAGACGAGTTACTATTAATAGATTAACACACATTCTGAGAACAGTGGCATAGTCGTACACTACAGTAATTTTTATGAAAATCATCATGAACAGAAAGAACTCAACAGAACAGTATCATATTGCTTGACACAATGCAGAATTAAAGAAGTTATGACCAATGAAATTCTTTACATAAGAGGCACAACCTAATAAATACACTGATATACCATACATAAGAAGTTCAAAACCCCACATTCGCCTTATAAATGAAAAAGAAATAGATTATATCAACAATTCTCCGCAGTCTGTTAGTATTGATTAGTTACCAAACAGTGGAAGATAAATTTTATCTCTCCCACATCTTTTTAAGCTGAAAATTTATTCATCAAGTTTTGAAATTAATATTTGAATGACGCATCTTTGTATTGTAAATACGTACAAGTGTAACTTATGATACTAAATTCAATGTTACTAGCAGGTTGAATATATACCAAAAACACACTATTCCTGAATTAAAATAAAGGAAAAATTTCAAGAAAGAAAGGAACTAGGTAAACAACATACATCCTGGAATGCCTTTGAATGAACACCACATGCATCACCCCCAAAAGTATTTGCAGTGGGTGCAGGAGCAGCAGCAGCAGCCTCACTGACTACAGTTTCATGCTGAATGGTACGAGGACCCATTACTGCATCTACAGCCCTGTGTGCCACTGCACTTCCAGTGCCAAAAGCCACACCTAAAAAATAAAGTGAAGAAAAGAAATTCAGTAACAAATGAGAATATAACAATTCATATTTATAGGGTTCCCCATATGGCAAATGCAACATTAATCATGCTTGACATACCTTGAGCTATGGTTGAACCAATGCCACCAAGCATAGATCCACCGCTACTCTGAACAGGAGCTGGAGGAGGAGCATGGTTGACTGCATCAAGATAACAGTGTAATGTTCATCCAAAAACAATGCCCCACAATTTCTTGTTGGAAGACAAAAAATGTATCTACTCAAAGCTTAGAAGTTTATGCAAAGGTTAGCCTGTTTTTTTATTGCATTCATGCATCATGCATACCTGGCTGAGGAGCAGGACGGGCTGGTGCTGCCCGTGGAGCAGGACGAGCAGATCTTCCTACAGTAAGCAATAACTCAATAGGATCACATAACTAGAAAACAACATTACAATGCAGAATAAAGATGATCAAATCAATAGTTTACCCCCAAACACATAATATAAACAAATGGCTATATTATGTTTCCATATCATAGCAACAAAAAGTACAAGAGACTAACCAAATCAAAGATAGGAAAATTTCTAAACAATGATACAACATTCATTTCCATCCAAATATTTCAATATTCTCACCACTCGTTGCCCATCTCCATTCCTAAGCACTGGGTTCCAAGGATTTCAATGGTTGACTTGGGTTGGGTGTGCAATTTTTGGGACCTGACCCAATCATGTATGCAGTGGGTTGGGTTTGGGATTTTTCTTTACCTTTAATTTGGTCAAGTCCAACCCACACAAGTGTGAATTGGCCTCTGTTTGTCAAGGATTCAACACACAAAAATAAAAACCAACTAAAATTTAAAACTATATACATACCACAACATGCAGAAGTCCAAACACATGCATTAGCCAATAACAATTGAAAGTATTCACTACATAAATCGAAGTCACAATTAAAACACCATCGAGCAAGATTGTCAAACAGCAAATCAAATTGCAAAACAGAAGACCTAGTTTTTAAATCCTAACTTGATACAGACCCTGAATCGTATTAGTCATAATTAAAAAATAACATTAAACGCATTTTTTCACGTAATAAAAGTGCAGAAGTAAAGAAATAGAATAATTTCCTTATTTCCTTTTCTATGCACACCAAGTATTAGGATTTCTACATTATTTTCACTCTCTCAACATAATATCTAGAAACCAGCAGGAAAAACCCTATTTTATAGGCCGTCTATTTAGTTTCATCTCCCACAGACCCCACCACCCTCAATGTCCTATCACCAGGGGGCAGATGCTCATCATAGCTGGAGTAGCCATATGGCCCCCAAATAGCCCTGAATCAACCCACTGCCACCATATGTTGGTTGGGTTGGGCTGGGCTGGTTTGAGGTTCGACCTAAACCGCACAACCATGACACACATGGCTAACAACAAAATTGATTACAATAATATAACCATCAACATAACTCATAACCCAAACAACCATCAACAGAAATGAGAAACCATAAATCTTTACAGCTTAAATAATTTTTGAATCGATCAAACATATCCACAAAACCATTAACAATTTCCCATAATCCGGGAGAGAAGCAATTAAAATAGCCCTAAAACAAAAACGATTCATGGGTATGAAATTATTCATGCTTACGACTTAGGGGCACAAAGTTCCCAACTTTCTAGAGTAATAAAACAAGGGGAGGTAACAGGAAATGGGAAAATTTTATCGGGAAAAAAAAAAAAAAAAAAAAAACCCTAGAAATCATGGAAGGCGTGCGAAAATACAACAGAAAGATGTTAACAGTAGATTATTATATAAATAATTGGATTTAAGCATGTACGAAAAAGATTTGGGATAGAGATCTTACCACCTGAGCTACGGCGAGGCATGATTGAATTTGAGGAGTAAAAGGAGGCGAAAGCAAGAAAACAAAGGTTTGTGGAAGTTGAAGATGTGAAAAGGTCTATTTAAACCCTTAAATTAAAACCTCTGAAATAGTCGATGGAGACGTGTTTGGTCAGCATTGGTTGATTATCGAAGCATCTAGAATCGAATATGCTGCCATCTATTCATTACCCTACTTAACTTACCTTATTAACTTAGGGTTGATCCTCATCTCTTTACAAGAATTTCAGTAGTCTTCGATCATTATTAATTTAGTGATTCGAACCAATTAAAATCGGATAATTTCAATTATACCTGAATGGAAAGATTACACGAGGCTCGAAACATCAAAAAAAAAAAAAAATTGATGGATATTTGATGAAAAAAATATTTCTTCTGAAAAGATATTTTATCCATGTGATTCTAGGGTTTATGATTAAGAATAAAAAATATTTTATATTTTTTTATATTTCTCTTTATATCATGAATTTTATTAAAATACTCTTTATTTTTAATTTTTAATCTAAAATAATATTATTTTGAAGTTATAAGAAATAATTTTATTTTCTATAACCACCGAAAAAATATCAATCTCATATTCGATTAATAACTTTCTCATTAAAAATAAAAGTATTGTAATTTAACGTCATTTTATAGTGTGTTTTCAAAATATAATAAGTATTTTTGTAATTTTTTTTATACATGGTATTTTCTATTTTTTAATGTATTAAATATTTTACATGTTAATTTGTATTTTTTTATTCATTAACAAGTATTTTAAAGGCATGCTCACTCATTAGTAAATTCTTAAATTTATTGCGTTAGTATGCTATATATTTGAAAGTAAAACTATTATGAAAAGAAAGTAGCTCTGCTAGGGTTTCTAATGTCGACGAAAACAGGGCATGCAATCTTGTCGGAGGAAGCTGATATCCTCCAGAGAAGTAAAAAGAAATACAAAGAAGAAGACGAGCCTTTCAGCCATGAGCAAACAATGGTACCAAAAGAGGAAGAGTGGATGAAAGAGGGTGTGTCCTTTGAAAAAATGTTGATGACGCACAATGGGGAGTGGTCGAGAGAAGATGAACCATTCATCTCAAAATATGAAGAAGAGGGAGAAGAACAAAGGAATGTCGATGGAGGTGAAATATAACCTGAAGTAATCTAGGAGTTAGATAAGGATGGCCGTACGAATTTCAAGCTCTCTGATGCTTTCAAGAAGAAAGCGTGGAAGCCATGGAGAAAGGCTCTGTTTGTAAAATTGCTGGGTAAGAAACTGCCTTTGTCTTTCATGAAAAAAAGATTAGAAAATATGTTGGCAAGGGAAGGTAAGGTTTTTATTACTGATGTAGAGAACAGATTCTTTCTGGTTAGATTTTCAAATCAGAAAGATTTAGATTATGCACTTATAGCGAGTCCTTGGGTAATCATGGATCATTATCTTGCTATCAGATCATGGGAACCTGATTTCCAACCTTATCAAGTAGCAATTAATAGGATCGCAGCGTGGGTTCGTTTGCCAGGTTTTCTTATTGAGTATGTTAATTCAGGGCTGATGAAAGAGATTGGCAATTGGTTAGGAAAATTCATTAAAGTTGATGCAGCAACAACTTCGATGGCTAGAGGAAGATTTGCTCGAATGTGTATTGAATTGGACCTGACAAAGCCTCTGCAAACTGAGTACAAGTTAGAGGAAAGAATCAAACAAGTTGAATATGAAGGGCTTCATCTTGTCTGCTACTCTTGTGGGCAATATAGTCATGGAATAGAAAATTGCCCACAGAAATGCTCCCAAGAAGCTGATGTATCATCTGAGGAAAGGAATATGGAAGATCAGAATAGGGAAGCTGACCCCAAAGAGACACAAGAAATAGAGGTGGTAGATCAAAAAACAGATAATAAATATGGACCTTGGATGCTGGTTAGCAATCTGAAAAGATACAACATTAGCAATGTAGCAGCACCAAAAAGATAAGAGGGTATTAATTCACCTAAACCATCATGGATAGCATCTTCAAGATATGCTATTCTTGAAAAAGACACCAAAGAGCAGGAAATGGAAGGTGACCAGGTCAGAATAGAAGTGGAGTCTAATGGGCAGGGCAGAAGTACTCAAACCAGATCAGTCAACATGAATAAAAAGAAACAGTCGAAGAATGAATATAAGGTGGTGGAAACTAACAATGAATTCAAGCTAGTTGGAGGGACTGGTGAGACAATGAAGGATGATAGCAACAGAGGTAGCATGCAATATTCGGATGGTGAGATAACTGGAGCCAAGTATAAGCCAGAGCCAATTGAAAATCCTTACCTGTCAATAAAATCAACAAGCAAGAAGAATAAAAAAATAGTGCAAAAAGTGTTCAATAGAAATGGGCCCCCTTCAATCCAAAGAAAGCAAAGTGAAGATGGTATTAATGATTCCTTGGTTGCTAATCATCAAGTAGCTAAAATTGATATCCTTCAGGCTCCAAGGCCTCCTGACCCGATAA
Source organism: Gastrolobium bilobum (assembly GCF_033153095.1). Taxonomy (NCBI): domain Eukaryota; kingdom Viridiplantae; phylum Streptophyta; class Magnoliopsida; order Fabales; family Fabaceae; genus Gastrolobium; species Gastrolobium bilobum. The sequence continues at coordinate 230,023 of NW_026896872.1, read as the reverse complement.
TCCAAGAAATGGAGCAAGATGGTATAGAGCGAAGTCTAAATGAAGTTGATGAACAAAATGGGAACTTTTCAGCCATGGAAGAGGAGACACAAGTACTCTATAACCCTGTAAACACCTCTTAATTTATTTATGTCTATTATTTTTTGGAATGTTAGAGGCGCTGCAAGTAGGGATTTAAGTAGAATTTTGAAAAGTTTGGTGCGTCAGTACCGAATTTCCTGTGTGGTTTTATTGGAGCCAAGAAACAATAGTAATATTGGTTTAAACATCACAAAGAAGTGTGGATTTGACAGTAAATGTGTAGAAGAAGCTCATGGATTTGTTGGGGGTATTTGGATCATGTGGGCATCATTCAAAATTCAAGTGGATCCTTGTTATCAAAAAAAAAAAATTCAAGTGGATCCAATTACCCAAACAGATTAGATGATACATACAAAAATAACTCTTAACAATGGGGAAAAATTTTTGTGCATAACCATTTACGCTAGCCCAAGAGAAGCTCAAAGACATTGCTTATGGAATGAATTGAAATCAATTAGCAGAAATGTATCAGAGCCTTGGATAGTTGGTGGGGACTTTAATGAAATTACAACTATATAGGGAGAGAAAAAAGGGGATCACCACCAATTTTGCTCAAGATGTCAACGTTTAAAGATATTTTAGAGGAATGTCAACTTGATGATTTGGATTTCACAGGTTCAAAATTTACTTGACAAAAGTAACCTTGACAGAGTTTATAAAAGACTGGACATAATTGTGGCCAACCTTCCTTGGAGAATTGGATTTGAGGATGCTAAAGTAGCTCACCTTCCTAGAATTCAATCAGATCACAACCTTTTACTTCTCAATTTGTTTGGAAACAGCAACCAAAAAGGAAAGAAAAAACTTTTAAGTTCCTTGCTACTTGGCAATAGCACCTAAATTTCTAGAATTTCCTTAATGATCATTGGTTTAAGAATTTTGATGTTCCTTACATGCTACATAGGTTAGTACCTGCCATGAGAAAATTGAATAGAATTGTGTTTGGGGAAATTAACATGAAAAAAAAAGAGTCTAATGAAAAGGATAGAGAAGATTCAAGACCAAAGGTTGATTAATGATTCTACTAGGCTAAACCAGCATAAAGATAAGTTGCGACAACAACTTAACATAGTCTTGGAGGAGGAGGAACTGATGTGGTTTCAAAAGTCTAAACAACAATGGATTATGGATGGAAATAGGAATACAAGATTCTATCACCTGAATACAGTTATCCGCAGAAAAGTAAATAAGATTTCAAGGCTGGAGAATGATAGCAATCAGTGGATTGATGAGCCCGAGGAGCTTAAAAAGCTAGCTTGCAGTTACTTCCACAATTTATTCAAAGAAGAGATCTCTAATAGAAGATTGCTAATGTAAGAACCTGCACCGTTAATTAAGGTATTTAATTAATTAATTATGCAAAATTAGGAAATGATTCCATAATTGACTCTAGTAATTATTAAGAGGCTTTAATAATTATAGTAAGTGCGTAATAATGCTGAAAGTCGCTTTTCGGAAGAAAAGTGCAGATACCGGTTCTGCTAGTCGGTATAAATGCGTACCGAAAAAGTATCCTGGAAAATTATAATAAGTATATGATAATTACTAGAATGATATGTAGGACTTGTAAAACGAGTTTCGATTCCAGATAATGAGAACTGGTGCTGGAAACCGGTACTGGCTTGGAAAAGCGCGTACCGGAAAGGTGCTCAGAAAATTATAAGAAAAATATGATAAATCTTAGAAAATTATGTAGTTTCATAATCAAAAGTTTGGGATTAAAATGCTAAGCGTAGCAATTAAAGTTAATACTGTATGTTTAAGTGCGTTTGGGCTATAAATACCCTTTTAAGGGCACATAACCCTAGAAAACTGTCTCTATGCGTGAGTGTCTTGTGGTGGCTAATCAGTTTTACTCTGTGTTGGTGCTCTCTTCCCTTGTGTGAGCCTTGTGACCTTCTATCTCCATGCTACGTCTTCCTAAACACTTGGTCTTGAGGGTGTGAGTCTTGTGAGCAGAAAAAAGGCATCTTTCTGAGTTTATGAGTTGCTGTTTGTGAGGTTCTTGCTCTGAGTTGGAGAGTTTGGAGGAGAGTCATCTTGTTCTTGGTGGTTTAGAGCTCCAAGTAGCTTCCTTGGTGAGGAAAGGACTCATCTTGTTGGTCCATTTTCGTGCACCTTGTTGAGTCAGTCTTGAGGGGCTGATTGTGAGCTCCAAAGAGCAACCTCTTCTTCTGTTTTGAGCTGGGGTATGTGTACCAACCTTTGATCATGAGTTTAATGCTTAAAAATGAAAGCTTGATGCATGTTAAGGCTTAAAGATGGTAACTTGTTGTTGGGTAATGTTGAACACACCTAGAAATGCATGTTTAGGTGCTTAAAATCATTAAAAACCCAACCTTGGAAGGATATCTTCACGAAATGCATTTTCTGCATTCTGTCGTGAAATATCCGGATATGTGCCCGATGAATATTCGGATATGTGATATCCGGATATGGGTTTTGAGTATCCGGATATTAGGTATCCGGATATGGGATTCTGGATATCCGGATATGTCCAGTGAGATATCCGGATATTGAATATCCGGATATGGTCCCGAGGAATATCCAGATATTCTGGGATTTCGAAGAACAATAACTGTGCTGTGAGGACCGTATGCTATTGGGGGTTTGTGGACCCTAGATTGAGGAAGTTGAACTTCTGTTTTAATTAAACTAAGTCAAAATCGTTGTGATTAAGGACTTATGGCTTGGTATGGAGCCTTAAGACGTAAAACGTAAGGAAAGGCGTTGTCTTTAAGTTATATGCTTGTGTTGCATTATTACTGATATAGTATTGGTCCATAACAGATTGTGAATCTGCTGTGTTTGGACGTTGAGCTGTGGACTCTTGGTTATTGGATAGCTAGCTTGCGAGGTAAGCTTTCGTGTCCTCGGTTTAGCCATGTTGTGGTTCCACCATGTCCCATGGGGGTATGGTTTATGCATGTTGTGTACATGCTTTTGGATATTTGATATGTTGATTGAACTTTATATGTAATGGCTTTTAATATGCATGTGTTGTTTCATCTTGACGGGAAGCCTGAGTATGTAGCGCCATACAAGACGGTGTACCGGGGTGAATGCAAGTGGTACTTGCACGGTGTGTAGGTGATAGACGTATACCTGCACTCTCTCTGGCCAGTAGATTAGTATTGACACACATGGCATGATTATCTGCTGAATTGCATTGTTTTAGAAATGATAAATGATAAACTGCTTTTGAACTTATATTGCACATATAAGTGAGCTTGGGGTGGAAGATCCTTGAGGACTCACTGACTTACTGAGATTTCTAGATTAGAGATCTTACCCCACGTTTGAGGAATGCTTATTTCAGGATCAGGTAGTATGAGTACGGATGCCTCAGGCGGCAGGAGGCCGGAGCTTAGCTGATTATGTTTTACTGCTTTATGTTAGCATGACTGGATTTGGATGTTGTTTATGTTTTCCGCTATTTACGATATGTTGTTGTTGAGACTGATGTTGGGCATGTTGCCTTATTGGAGTGAGCATGGGGATTGTCTATGACACTTTCTGTTAGTACATTTTAGATGGGAATTGTATAAACTGTTAGATGGTCTGGTCTACATTGTTGTAGTTCCGTGACTAGAGCCACATTCTTATTATCTATGTTATAAGGTATTTCAGTTAGCTGTTTTATTGCAATTACATACAGGCGATGTTTTATTAATTGATTATTGCAAGTTGGTAATGTTAATGGCATCATAATTGAAAAGAAAAAGTAATTCCGCATTTTTAATTAAGCGCGGCTTAATACGATATTATGATAACATTGCTAGATATATATGGGGTGTTACAGGTAACGTCCTAATATATGTGGCCAACTCTCCTTTGAGATGATTTACAAATGTTAGCCAAAATCCCTACCCAAGAGGAGATAAAAAAATATTTTATTTGACATGGCACATCTCAAAGCACCAAGTGTTAATGGATTTTCTGCTGGTTTTTTTCAAGCTAATTGGAATAGAATGAAGGCCTAATTGTCTGAGCATATTGTCAAGTTATGGGATAATCCAGATCTAGTGGCCATAATTAATGCTACCCTCATAGTTCTCATCCCAAAAATTCAGAACCTTGCTCATATGTCTTAATTCAGACCCATCTCATTATGTCCAGACATTTATAAGCTATTGACCAAGATTATAGTGCAAAGGTTGAAGAGCATAATGGCCACGATAATATCTCCAGTCCAAGCTAGCTTTGTTCCAAAGAGGCATATTCATGATAATATTGTTATAGTGCAAGAATTAATTCATTCCATGCACAAAATGAGAGGAAGAAAACCATTCATGGCTATAAAAGTGGATTTGGAAAAAGCATACGATAGATTGAATTGGGAGTTTATGAGGAGAATAATGCATGAGCTGCAATTATCGGATAAGTTTATTCATATCATCATGGCTTCCATATCAACTGCAAATTTTAGTGTTTTGTGGAATGAGGTAATGACTGATGATTTCCATCCTACACGTGGAATTCATCAAGGAGACCTGTTATCGCCATATCTTTTTGTTATGGGCATGGAAAAACTAAGTCATATAATAAATACTGCAGTAGATTGGGTATGTGGAATCCGATTAAAATAGGAAATGGAGGACCAAAATCTCTCACTTGATGTTCGCGGATGATCTGATGTTGTTTGCTGAAGCCAGTCCCCAACAAATCCAAACAGTGTTGAAATGTCTGAATTTATTTGGGGAAATTTCAAACCAAAAAATTAGCCAATGGAAAACAAGTATTTTTTTCTCCAAAAATACTCCTGATAGTGTAGTAGAAGAAGTCTCCAGAATATGTGGTTTTAAAAGGGTTAGAGATGTGAGCAAACATCTAGGAGTATGGATGAAGAATGGTAGAGTCACTAAGGAAGCATATGCTAATATAGTGGAAAAAGTTCAATCCAAGATGAATGGTTGGCAGGAAAAATATCTTTCTCAAACTGGGAGAATTACTCTCACCCAATCTACACTGGTTACAATCCCTTTCTTTCAAATGTAATGTGACAAGATTCCCATTTCAGTGTGTCATGAATTAGAAAAAATTCAAAGATGTTTCATTTGGGGGGATATGGAGGAAAAAAAAGAAAATGCATCTTGTTGGTTGGGAAACTCTTACAAAACCAAAGGAAGTTGGAGGTTTGGGTTGAAAAAACTTACTCTAATGAAAAAAGCTTTTGTGGGAAAGATTGCTTGGGCTGTTTTCAGCCAATCTGATAAACTTTGGGTTCAATTTTTGTATGCTAAGTATGGAGGGAAAAGATGCTGACTCAAGGTTCTGGAAATTTATTTGTTTGGTGTGAAGTAAATTAGAAAATCATTCTATATGGGACATTGTGATGGAAATAACATTCATTTCTGGAAAGATAAATGGATTCAAAACGTTGGTAGACTAATGGATAAAACTTCAAACCCGATTCCTTGGGAAGAATTGGGAAAAAAATTAATGAATTATTTAGATAGCCAAGGTCAGTGGGATGTGAATAATCTATCAAGATGGCTCCCAAATGATTTATTTCTCCATATCTGTAGTATTCGACTGCCTGATCCTAATGATGAAACAGACCATATGCATTGGAATCTAAAGGGTGCACCCAAAGTCTTTGTCCAGCGTCCTTGAAGCCCTCGTCGGAAGAGACTTCCTCCCACGCGACAACGAAATCTGTACCAGAAGACCCCTCGTGCTTCAACTTTCCCTTAGAATTTGGGAGAAATCGTGGAATAGGAGATAAACAACTTCGTGCAACAGGAGATGTATATTTCCCTTATATAAATCAATCAATAAAATAAGGGTTTGTCTGCTCTCATGTTGTAGGAGAAAGCATATCTTATGCTAAGACATAAAGTGGTAGGGCCCACCACTAAAAAAGAAGAGAAAATGGCAACACAATTATCGAAGTGTCTATGGCATAAGATAGTAGTCTCTACAACATGTGACTACTATTTCCCATAAAATAATATATAGAAAGTAAAAAAGCTAAATCTTCTAGGCATACATCTAACTTTTCTAAAGTGATCAAAGAAATACAATGTTCCTAAAAATGAGAAATCCCATAATTTAAATATGAACCTTTTAATGGTTTTGAAATATAGACTACAAAATCATCAATCATCTAGCCCTCAACATAGAAAAGTATGACATAAGTATGGAGTGTTTTTTTTATTTTCCCAGAGTACAACTAAAGGAATAAAAAAATAACCCAACAAACAATACAGCCACTTAGATGACCAAAATACATAGGTGAAAATTTTCAAGAGACAATATTAACACCTATTATAAGAAAAGAAAAGAAAAAACAACAAAAACAGAAACACCACTAATCTCAGGATTTTGAGGAACATTATTCAATTAAACCTTGAAGGAAAACAAATTGATGCTGACTTGCATTTTCTTAACAAAGATAAGAGCAAATATTTCTCGTTCTTAGTTTCAATAAATGAGAGTTATGTGAAATCAATTCAAATAAGTCCTACATTGCTGGGAAAAAAAACTCATATTTAAAGCCAACAAAAAGTTCAACAACAAAAAAAACACATTTTGAGGGAATATTGGCACGATTGTGGATTGGAAAACAAATAATATATAGAAATAGGAGAATGGGGATTGCATCGAAATTGTTGCTGCACAAAAGCGAAGTGAGATAAAATCGGAGAAAGCATATAATATACCTAATAAATGAAGTGAGTGAAATTGATGAAAATGAAAACAGTAGAGAGTGAGTTAAATACCAAATGGAGAGCGAAGAACCCTTCAGCTTTAGTCGGGCATGACTACGACGACAATAAAATTTTCCCTATCGATAAGTCACTGAAATTGACCTCGAAATCACTAAAATTTTCTCCATCAACAACTCTCCCTCAGCTTTATAATTTGCAGCATTGTCAGTCACAACTTGGACAACATTTTCTACACCAACCTCAACTATTTCATCAGTCATCTTAAAATTTTTGTCAACTATTTTGTTGATGTGAGATGCATCAATGGACTTAAGGAACACAATTCCCATAGAGATATTCACGCAGAAATTTATTATTGTTTTCCTTCTTTTATTTGTCCATCCTTCAGTCATTTTTCTGCATCTCGTTTTCTTCCATTCATCATAATTTAACACCTTAAAAGGAATGACATTCCTATAAATAAAAGAACACATGGTGTTGATAGTTGTCTCAATAGTTGTTATGCATTTCTTGAAAATATTAGACCCACCACGACCTTCATCACTTTTCTTTTTTCAATATCACAACAAGTCTATTCTTCTTCTAGTTGTGCGAGAGTCCTAGTTTTTTTCATTAATTTCACTTGCAATCTGGCTACAATATTCAACATTTCTTCCTTTACTTCTTCCAGCACCACTCTACATGCTCCAACATCTTTTTGTGTTCCAGCCAAATGATGCTTCAATTGGTAAATACCTCATGTGAATTTCTGTACATTCTATTGGGATTAGATTTGATTTATATAACGTGAATAGTTAAATTTTTTCCCTTTGCGTCTGCATATTCAACATTGATTTTGCATTCTTTACGTAACCGTTTTTCGAAGGTATCGTTAGATGGAATACAAAAGAAGGCGAATATTGGGGGAAATCTTAGTTAAACACAAGTATAACATCACATTAGCGCACAACCAATGATAAAATCACAACACATTAAAAATGATACTCTAGAAGCCAACTCAACAAAATAATAATAAAGAAGCAACTCTTAGCCCATTATATTTGGCTTAAACGAACATGGTTTTCTTACTTCTTTATGAACGGACCAGAATCCTTACGAGGAATATACTCTTGGTCAAAATAAGATTAACAACCCACTAGAATCTAGTTCTTTTACCTGATAAGGAATACTTTCTGTGAATAAGAAAATCCCTGCATCATTTTTTTCTTGAGATATTCCAATCGGTTCATCGCTTCGTGACTAGTTCGATTCAGGGCAGATTTCGAGATTAAAACTTTAAATCCCTTTCAAAGACGGTACTGAAGAAGATTGAATACATGTTTTCACCCTCACTTACTTAGTTTCCTAACGTCAACTGAGCTACCATTATTTGGTAATCCTTGCATAATTGTAACGCTTCAAAAGTCACGTACCACTGTGAAACATACGAGAAACTTTTCTAGTTCAACATCATTAGCTCTTCGAGTTCATAATTTTCACCTAGCTTGTTGGATATTAATATAAAATTTATTAATATCACCATCACTCAACAATTTAAGGTGTTGAGTTAAATTGGTTAAGTACTTATCAATTCAATCCTCATCACCCTATTTTACTTTATTAAAAATAATTATAATAATGAATTAACTTAATTGAACTTGATTAAATTAATTTAATTTTGTTCAGAAATAACTCAACCAAATTCGTGACACTTAATGAAAACAATCATTTAAATATTGTGAAAATATAAATTCAGCTAAAGCTATGATTACATATTCATACATTGTTTTCTGCTATCGTAAGTGTTTATCTATGCATTATTACTTCCAACTGTTCAAATCAAATCATTCTTGGATTTTTCATTTTCATTTTTTCGAGAATTATGATATTATTATTGGATGTTGAACCAGAAATTTTTGTGGAGTGACATACAAATAAAAGTAGGATTGTTATTATTATTATAAATAAAAAATCATAAACTGTGTGTGGAAATTCATTCCCCCGCACTGTACTTGCCTAGCAAGAAATTACCTTCTCATATATATCATCCATTGTTCAAAACCTTATTCCGTTTACCGCCCACCATAGAGAAAGACGTTGTGATCAGCTACAATCCCCACTCTGATCGAGAAAACCCTAACCAATGTCGGAAACGCTGGTTGCAGCTTCTCCATCGGCGGCGGCTGCTGCTTTCGCCGCCGCATCGCTGGGTTCATATGTGATCTCACTGGTGAACAAGCTTCAGGATATCTTCAGCCGCGTCGGAAGCTAGTCCACCATCGACCTACCACAGGTGGCGGTGGTCGGTAGCCAGAGCAGCGGCAAGTCCAGCGTCCTTAAAGCCCTCGTCGGAAGAGACTTCCTCCCACGTGGCAACGAAATCTGCACCAGAAGACCCCTCGTGCTTGAGCTTGTCCAGTCCAAAGGCTCACAAGACAAGTTCGGCGAGTTCCTCCACTTGCCTGGTCGCAGGTTCCATGATTTCGGGCTTTAATATCCGAAGGCTGGTCACCAATAGGAACCTTCGCTAAGCTAGGAAGATCCACAAGTGTGATATCAAGAACATTAGGCGAAAAAATCTTTAGACGAATATGCATATTTGAAACACTTTCATTCTCTCCATCTTGCCTATCAGTTTCAGCCTAAACAAACAAACAAACAAACAAAAAATGATTAAGCAATATAATGAAACACACAAATCTTAAATTGAACTGATTTTGAAGCCTAAAACATTGAAAGCCAGTTTATGAACCTGAATTTCCCTTCGAATTTGGGAGAAATCGTGGAATAGGAGATAAACAACTTCGTGCAACAGGAGATGTATATTTCCCTTATATAAATCATGCAATAAAATAATATATAGAAAGTAAAAAAACGTAATCTCTTATACATACATCTAACTTTTCTAAAGTGATCAAATAAATACAAGGTTCCTAAAAATGAAAAATCCCATGATTTAAATATGAACCTTTTAATGGTTTTGAAATATAGACTATAGAATCATCAATCATCTAGTCCTCAACATAGAAAAGCATGACATAAGTATGGAGTGTTTTTTCTATTTTCCTAGAGTACAACTAAAGGAATTAAAAAATAACCCAACAAACAATACAACCACTTAGATGACCAAAATACATAGGTGAAAATTTTCAAGAGACAATATTAACACCTTTTATAAGAAAAGAAAAGAAGAAAAAGAAAAAAAAACAACAAAAACAGAAACACCACCAATCTCAGAATTTTGAGGAACATTATTCAATTAAACCTTGAAGGAAAACAAAATGTTGCTGACTTGCATTTTCTTAACAAAGATAAGAGAAAATATTTCCCGTTCTTAGTTTCAATAAACGAGAGTTAAGCGAAATCAATTCAAATAAGTCCTACATTGCTGGGAAAAAAACTAATATTTAAAGCCAAAAAAAGTTATAAAAAAACACATTTTGAGGGAATATTGGCACGATTGTGGATTGGAAAACAAATAATATACAGAAATAGGAGAATGGGGATTACGTCGAAATTGTTGCTGCACAAAAACGGTGTGAGAGAAAATCAAGGAAAGCATATAATATACCTAATAAACGAAGTGAGTGAAATTGATGAAAACAAAAACAGTAGAGAGTGAGTTAAATACCAAATAGAGAGTGAAGAATCTTTCAGCTTTAGTAGGGCACGACTACGACGACAATAAAATTTTCCCTATTGATAAGTCACTGAAATTGACCTCGAAATCATTAGATATACTAGAACAATCTTGACCAATTTTGGTGGTAGATAATTTTACGTTTTAGGCTTCCAAATTAGTTCAATTTCAGATTTGTGCGTTTCATTCTATTGCTTAATCATTTTTTGTTTGTTTGTTTGTTTAGGCTGAAACTGATAGGGAAGCTAGAGAGAATGAAGGTGTTTCGGATATGCAAATTTGTCTAAATTTTTTTTTGCCTAATGTTCTTGATATCACACTTGTAGATCTTCCTGGCTTAACGAAGGTTCCTGTTGGTGACCAGCCTTCGGATTTTGAAGCCCGAAATCGTGGAACCTGCGACTAGGTAAGTGGAGGAACTCGCCGAACTCGTCTTGTGAGCCTTTGGTCTGGACAAGCTGAAGCACGAGGGGTCTTCTGGTGCAGATTCCGTTGCCACGTGGGAGGAAGTCTCTTCCGACGAGGGCTTTAAGGACACTGGACTTACCGCTGCTCTGGCTACCGACCATCGCTGTAATATCCTGTTACGTATCGGTACTGTTAACATTGATTATGATATTAAGCGCAGTTACAATCACAACAGTTCATTTATAAAAATGCGAGTAAATTTTTTCCTTTTCATTACGCAAACATTTAAAATAATAATAAAGCGTAATGAATAAAAGTTGTGACCATAACTTAAAAATAAATGCGGAATAATAATATTAATTTCCTAACTATCATATAATATTTATCTCAAGTCACTAAGGGGTTCCCATAAACCCACTTAGTCTAAATCTCACTTTTACCTTTCCGAACATGGTTCAGTATTTTGGATACTGCAGAAAATTCGCTTATCGCAAACCTCTCATCTTTTAGTATGTTATTTTAGACTTAATTATCTTTCCAACAAGCTATAAAACGCTCCAAAAAGTTCTCGTTTGCTCCAGTTATCACCGTTTGAAGTTGGACAAGCAAATCTGCCAGCCAACCTCAAACAGGACACCAAACAGCCCTCACTCTTTCCTTTATTTCGGGAAAACAACTCCACCAATTGCTCTAAAATTATTATACAGTAAACTAGACACCACAAGATTCAATTTGAAATATCATGGGCCTAATTTGACCAAGAAATGAGGCAGGAATAATTTTCTCAAAAACAAGTCACGACAGCCCCATGTGCAAGGGATCTCTGGACAGTACTCACTCTTCTGCCTCTACAGGTTTGCATACTACTCCTATGATTTTCAAATTTTGATACAATGTATTTGACATCTCAATCTTCAAAATGATGTATGGCACGTCCCAATTGGACTTCTGTGGAGGGAGATATACTCTCCCAAATTTATCCAAAATCTGCCATTTTATGAAAATTTCGACAACATATCCCACTTTTGTAAAAGTGTGTTATCTATCACCAAGGGTACCTGATAGACACAGATGGCACTCAAGGACCAGCAATGCCTTGGTGCTCTTACAACCCATCACAATTTATATCCATTTGCTCACTTTACATTTCATTTCTTAAATTATAAAACTTAAATCATTTCAATCACTTTGATTCAATTACATGCATCCTTCAGACATAAAACATAAATCATATCCTAGAATAGGCCTATTGCCCTTTCATCATATAGCATGCTTCAATATTACACAAGGTCCCTATATTACAACTTGCAAGTTCTCTAATGAAACATAATTCAATCTACATCTCCAATTACAACATAATAATTCCTCAAATAAAACATGATAGTTCATCAACTAAACTTAGACAAAATATGACATGAACAAAAATGACAATATGAATAATCCTATATCAACATACAATGTTCATGTCTTAAGTTTAGTCCAGGCCAAATGGCCACGAAATGCAAAATAGGCTCTAAGCTCTCATGCTCATCCTATGGACCTCTAGCCCACCGCTTCAGTCCCGCTGCTACTACTTGAAATAAAGTCCCCAAGACGGGGTGAGATATACGAATATATATCAGTAACCCAGAGGTTCTGGAGATTACTTTGTCCCAATGGCTCACTCAGATGTACATCAACAATATATCACAACATCCAAAAAGGGATAAAGCAAGGGATTTAGTGAAGTAGGGAAGCATATGGAGTAAAAATACGATGAAGCTGGAATGGTCAATGCCAAAGCCATGCAACATCTGGCCTATTGGCCTCTCGGCATATAGCCTACGGGTTCTCATCCAAGGAAGTGTTCCCAGAACATCAACCAAGGTACCCTCCATCCATATACACCCGAGACTTTCCTCGTGTGCTCCTCAACGGATAACACACCATGACCCCAGGTCAATTGGGACTCTCTCATGGAGACCTATCCAGTGGAAGACAGTAACGCCCGAAGGCAACAGTCTACTGGCCAGAGACACAGTACATCCTATATACCCACTAACAAACATAAATGCCTGAGCATGTTATAATATACTACCAACATACACCTCCAACAATTACCCCCAAGGGGCATGGTGGAGCACACACGGGGACTAAATCCCAGTACCAAGGGATTACCTGATGGAAACTCCCTCTCTTGGTAGCTCCAATTCACAGTACCACCGAGCTTGGTTACACAAGAAATGCCTACACATAGGCCATTTTCATTACAATTATAATCAACCAAGACATATACATGCTTATTAAAGTACTCATGCATATATTCATAACAACTTACCACAATCCCTTTGGTCAAGGACCAAAGTCAACCCACTAATCTCAAAGCTCCAAGTTCATGTCCGTGGGAGGCAACCTACAATAATCACACGAAGAATATCAATACCATAGTGCAATCAAGTCAAAATACCAAGCACCACAACCTTCCCACACATGCATAGGTTCAGCCAAATGGCCTAAAATACCTAGCTATGTTCTAAATTTTATTTCAAGGTTCCATTAGCTTCCTAAGCTTACCACGACATCGTTTCAAGTCTTTAATTTTATTCAATTACTCCTCTACACCATTTTCCTCAATTATCCTCCTTTAGGCCAATTCCTACACTTGTACATATCCAATGATTCTACTTCCAATTCACATGTATCAAACCAACATACCACCCATTTAAACACAATTCACAACCACACAACACCAATTACATGACTTTTTAAATCATCTTTTCCTTACTTCCCTTCAATGGCTGAATTCTACATGGATTCATACTAAAAGGTTTTAAATTCAATTCAACACTTCCACACATCATACAATCATATAATTAACTCATACAAATACTCCACAACTCAATTACACAATCCCACAACATATTCATTTCACAAAGTCATGCATACCAACATCAAAATTTGCCTAAGTTACCAACATTCTCACCAATAATTTTTATGAGCTCAATCAACATAAAACATCATTCTAAGACACTTTTATCTAATACACATTTTCAATTTAAAGTCTCCAACCACATCAATCACACAACACATGCTCTAGGTTTTCAAAATTTGATCTCAACAATTAATCCACAATAGGTCGTGAAACTTACCACAAATCAATGCTTAAGCCTCCAATGAATGTCCTCCAAGCAACCAATCAAGCAAACAACCACCAATGTCTCACTTTCCTCAAAAATTTACAAATTTCTTGGAGGAATATCTCACTCCACAATGCTCCTACACCGAAAATGAGGTGGGAGTTTTGTTCTAGGGAGAAAACCAAGCAACTTTGGCTTTGGAATCGTTCAATTTCGTTGAGTGTAGCATGGGTTATGAATTTCTCAAGTTTTAACCATTTTCTCCAATGGTGGAGGAGGGGGCTGCTTTTTTTGGGCTGATAAAGGAGGAAGATGATGTTTTAAAATGAATATGGACATGTGCTCATTTAGTCACTTAAGTGGGAGTGGGCCCCACAAGTGCCACCTCACTTAAACTCACTTAAATTCACCACTAGGGGTGTAAATGGGCCATGCTGGCCCGGCCCAGCCTATAGCCTGGCCTACATTAAGCCTGGCTTGACCCGGCCTTTCAGAAAAGTAGAGTAGGCTTAGACTTTTAAGAAAGCATTTTTAACAAATAGGCCGTAGGCCAATTTTGCCAAGCCTAGCCCAAAGCCTTGTAGGCTGGCCTATTTAATTTATTAAAAATAAAATAATAAAATAATATTTATTTTATGTGGCATGACACAGTACCAATACCAACTCTAATTTTTAGATGAATGATATTCTCTTGCAGACTTTATTTCAACACCCAATAATTGTATTTTTCTTATTTTCCCCATTTCTTTGACTCTATTCCTCTATGATATACATTCTAGAGCTGGGGTATTATGTTGACTCTTTCTTGTTTTTTTTTTTTTCTTATGAGAAGTACTAGTGCATGCATGAATGAAACTTTATTTTCCCTATACAATTATTTTCTTTGCTTAGTATTTACAGTGGTAGGCCTACAAGGCCTGTAGGCCATGTCAGGCTTTCTTATTTTTAAAAATAGGTCGGGCTTGGCCTACAAGTAAAGCCTTTAATAGGCCAGTAGGCCAGATAGGCTGAATTTTTTTTTACGTAGGCTTGGGCCAGGAAGGCCAAAGCCCAGCCCATTTACACCCCTATTCACCACTAAGTGCCCTTTAAGTGCCCTTGATAAGATGAATTCGAAGTTTTCCGGTCGTTCGAAAAAATCACAATTTTAAGCTGTTATGCGCGCTGTGGTCACGCTTCCCCAAAAACCCTAATTTCCATCAATTTTTACCAGAAATCATATTCCTAGTCCTATGTATCATTTAAAACTTATATCCAAACCTAGAGCTTAAAATTCATTCGACACGTTTTAAGGTGCATTTGTACCGCAATATTTTTACCCGGTAAAAATACTATTCATAATTTTTCCAGAAACTTGGCTAACCACTCAATTTTTCGTTCTGAATCCATTTCCAGTGTTAGTTTTTCCATTTGAGACCTCATACTCAACTTTTCTTTCCTAGGGTTACATGTTTGGCGAATTACCATTTTACCCTTCTATGTATTTTGACCCTAATTTCAAGATTTTCACTAATCCTGCCCCTTAATCCACATTTTCATATGTAATTATGTGTTTTAGAAATACGAGGTGTTATAACTGCCACCTGCGGCAGGTCGACGGTGGACTGGCTTTCGACGCGACTGAAGATATCCTGAAGCCTGTTCACCAGCGAGATCACGGACGAACCCAGCGGAGGAAGCAACAGCAGCCGTTGTTGATGGAGAAGCTACGACATTAGTTAGGGTTTTCTCGATCGGAGTGGGGATTGTAGGATTAGGATTTTAAAACATTTTTTTTGAGTAAAGCTCCTTTTGAGTCCCTAACAAAAAATACTGTCCTCACTTTAGTCCCTCACAAAAAAAATTAGTCTTAAGGTCCTTAAGAAATTCAAAGTGGACCCATTTAGTTAAAATCGTGGTCCCTCACAAATTCAAAAAGACCCACATTAGTCCCTCAAAAGGACTAAAATAGGTCCATTTTGAATTTCATAGGAACCAGACAACTGATTTTATTTGTAAGGGACTAAAGTGAGGACCGTGTTTTTTGTTAGGGATCCAAAAGAGATTTTACTCTCTTTTTTTATAAACCACAGGTATCATCCACAGGTGATCGGGGCGGATACAAGATTAAAGCTTTAAATCCCTCCCAAAGATAGTACTGGGGAGGATTGAATACATACTCTCACTCTCAGCTGCTCAGCTCCCATGCGCCAACTGAGCTACCAGCATTTGTTTACTACCTAAACTTAAACATTCTTCCTGAAGGCATGGTTTGCTAGACTAATTTAAAAATAAAAAATTCATAAAACAAATAATTTCGACCTCTAATTTATTAAAAAGAGGTTTAATTGTTTTTTAAAAGAGATTTCAATGTAAGACTCCAAGAAGAAATGCGCATTTAACTTCACACTAAAAATAAATAAAGAGCAAGTTGTTTTAAAATGCTAGTTCTGCTGTGACCTTGGACCTCCTGAAGCAGAATTATGGCCTTATGGGCAAGTTATCACCCAGAAAATCACCAGCTTGGAGGGCATAGCGCAAGGAAAACAAAGGTTGCCCAATAACTCACTGTTCGTCGGGCATTTGATGCGAGCTCTTGTCCTCCGTATAAAAAAAAATGTTTGTAGCTGTTCATGTCCAAAATATTACGTTCTTTTTACTCTCTAATTGTTTCTTTATTTTTCTTTTATTTTTTGTATATATGTTTATTATTGAATTACATTGTTCTTACATTTATCCACAATGTGATGGGAAAAAAAGACAATGTTTTTCTCCTTTAATAGGAGATAAGAATTGCTTACTACACATATATCAATATCAATATCAGTGTCAATCCCTTTTTTAAAAATAAAATAAAATAATGAATCCCAATAGCATAAAATAATTATCTTATGCAAGATAAAATAATTATTTCCCAAAAATAAAACGATACATACCCTAGCCATGCTAAACTGATTCCTCCGCAGCTGCAAGGTTCATATGCTGCAGTTTCTTTTTCAATTTTTTTTAACTTTTTTACTTCCACAATTTATGCAGTCGAGGTCTTATGGCGTGTTTGGTTCCCCAAAACCATAGTTTCGGCAAAAATTTAAAAAGTCGTGTTTCTGTCCAAACCATAGGACTTTCCAAATGAGACACCAAACACATAATTAGCAGTTTGGTTTTCGTTTCTCCTACATGAATTAGTATTAAGAACAGCGTCACACTTGTCCACAGTGCGATGAATAAATTCTTTAAAGCAATTGTAACAACGATAAAACAAATACAAAGGGAAAGTTAAATAAAAATCAATAATGCCATCCATTTCACGTGGCCAACACGTCTGTCATTGCGGCGAACAAAAATGTAAAACTGCATACTAGTAGGTTATATAACCTGAGAAGTTGCTATGAACAATATCTGGCTAGCCACCAAAAAAAAATGGTAATAGTAATATACATGAAATATAGTGAAAAACGACTCTCAACTGTGAAAGATCAACCGCTCCTGTTATTCTTTCTGGAGCCTTGAAAAATAATGCGAACGCTATATGAGAACAAAAGGGAACTTACGTAAAGAAAGCACTGGGCAACACTCAAAGACCATTTTAGTTAAAAAGTAGTAATTGAATGCAGTTCAGCTCCTGGAGTCAAGAGTTCCAAACCTCAAATTGCACGAGCATAAACAAATGAATAGAATACCTTGAGTCTAATTCCTTGGACCAACAAGTACAATCAGCTAGCTCATTCGGCAGCCATGGGATTAAAACCTGACATGTATGGCCCTCCACTTCCATTTGAATCTGAATTAGCATACAATGGTGATTGAAGATCCCCAGAATGTGAAGATTTTTTAGACTTTGGATTTTTGGGAGAAGCTGCATAATAGTCTCCAGAACTGCTAGTAGAATACATAGATGAAGTTGGCAATCCACGAATTTTTGGCAAGCCAGTTGTTTCAGGCAAACTGTATCCTCTTTCAACCGTTTCAGCTTCAAGAGGTAGTTCGTCCAAATCCTAATAAGAGGAAATACAGTCATCAGAGACCAGCCATATTTTGCAATCAATGTGATTATATAGTAAAGCTCATGGATTTTCAAGATGAATAAATCTTGGACAATATATACGTCAGCAAGTCATGAGCAGAAACTGATTCAGTCCCAGTGATGGGTCAAATGCATGCATGTAGAGAAGTGTTGCATCATGTTGCAACCAGTGTGAATGACAGCCTAATTATTCACAGAAAATCAAGGTTTCACAGAGAATCTCATACAGACAAACCAATTACCACCTATTATGGGTGAGTCTACCATGTGAGAACCAAATATCAATTAGTCAACTAGAATCAAGGAGAACCAAGCTTGTCTTACAAAATAAAATATAAATTCCATTAAAAATATGAGAGGAAAGGGGAGCCTTGGCACATGTGTGTTGTCGTCACATGTTCGATTCATGTAATCAGCCTTTTGCAAATGCAAGGTAAGGCTGTCTACTATAGACCCACAATGGGTCTTACTCTTCCCAGAACCCTACACATAGCAGGAGTTTTACAGCACCAGGATGCCCCTTCTTTTATAGGTGAGCAGAACCAATGTGAGCACCAAAGATTATGAACATTTCCACAGAAAGTCAAAGCCACTAACTTTACGGGGAACCAAACTTTGCCAAACAAAATAATACAGAAGACCAGTTAGACACTGTTGATTAAAGTATTAAAAACACTAACCCTAAATGCTTGTTGATAAGCTCGGAGCAGTTCTCGACAGCGCTTTCTTTTCATTGCTATTTCACCAGGTTCTTGTAACATATCTTCGAACAGATCCTCTCTGGTTAGAATGAAAAATACAAAGCATGATCAGCAAGTAACATCAGACAATTTATATAAACCCCAGAACAAATCTGAATTAGCAGGTCATAGACCAATATAGGTTACCTGTATAGCTTTTCAATGAAGACGTTGTGCAGTTCTCTCTTTGTGTTGTTTACCTAGTCATGGAATGCATTGGAACTCAGGTATGTTCAAACACTCATGTAGCATAGAAAATAAGGTAAAATACAATGAATGTCAAGCAGATTACTTGTTTGACATTTATTATTGCAATATGATATTAAAAACAAAATTTTGCAAAGCCAACAAAAGAAGGATAAGAAGTACCAAGAAGTGCATAATTGCTTTGGGGACAAAATCCTCAACATTTTTTCTGACAATGTCATAGTATGATCTCAAAAGCAACATTGTTACTGTGATTTCAACAGATTCCGTCTCTGAATTGCTCTCAGATGGCCTTAAAACACTAGGGGGCTACATAAACCAAAGAGTATTAAAAAATATATAGCCATCTAACATATTGATCAAGCTGATGAAGAGTGTGTCAACAAATATATATACCTCTCTCAAATAAATAGTAGAAGATGATTGCACACCGCGAACTGGTTCAGTATGAGGTTTACTGGCTGTATTCTCCTTCACATGCACACGGTTATCACCTCCACCAAAAATGGATGAGATCCCCCAACTTGATCCACCAGTGTTTCCTGGGGAGAAAATATATATCAAGGATTCAAAAATTTAATAACTTACAATAAAAATGATGCCTGTTGATACAAGGGTAGTCAATTGCATGCGATAGCAGCACTATAGTGTTGTCACACTGCCTTGCGACCTTCGCTCCCAAAACCATGGCCATTATTATTATAAATGGGTAAAATCTTGTCAATGATTCACGTAAAAACACTAAAACTTGACCTCTGTTTCAAACGTAGACCCCTGATCCACTGTTCACAGCATTGTTTAGAGCCAATCCTGGCATTTTCCAGCACACTGACTGCACACCGGCATCCCTTGCTGGTCTGCTTAAACACATACATTCTTCATGCCATTCACACAGGTCTCTGTGGAGTCTGTTCATGCCCTTCACGGTTTAACCCTCTCTCTGTCGCAGGTCTCTCTCTCTTTCTCTCTTTTTCAGTTGTGTAGAGTTACAGCCCTTCACAGTTCACCGCTCTCAGTTCCTATGTTTGTTCTCTGTCCACAGCTCACTTGTGTTTTTTATTATATTAACTCCATTATTTACCTTTTTTTAATAATTCCGTCAACTTATTTAAAATTTGAAGCTGTACCTTTATTCCCCTCATGCTCTTCGACTTTTGTTGACATTGGGTTGTTAATTATGCCTCAGATTGATGGTGATTATGTGTTCAGGCTTTGGACTATGACTTTTGACTATTGATTATGAATATGTCTTTAATTTTTATTTTTTTAAGCATTTAAATGTGTATACTATATATTAGTTATCTTGTAACTAGAATCATCGGTATAGCAGCCATCTTGCTTTTTGCAATCGCAGGATAAATCGCTTCACACTGCTATCCATGATTGATACATCCAAGAAACAACCAAAAGAAAAGCAAAAAATTAAATGCATAAAAAAACACATGCCTCAATAAACACAAAACAACAAATAGGAAAAAAAAATTACCAGAGGATGCTACTTTTTCAACATCTGATGCAGCACGAACACCCTGTTTTTATTTAATCATAAGAATTGAATTGATCAGAAAAAAATATAGTATCCCTTATCTTGATTTCTCTGAAGTCTAAACTAAGATAATAAATACATATATATAAGCCAGACTTCTGGTCAACTTAACAAGATAAAATCACATACAAGATCAGCCATTACTCCATTTACTTGTCTTGAAAGAACAGCTCTAGGCTTCCCATTTCTTTCAGAGGCTGGTCCCTTATCGGATTCCAGAGCATCCTATTGGAAAATAGCAAAAGAATCGCAAAACAAAATATAAGAGAGCATGAACTAGTGTTCACAGCTAGCGTGAAAAACAGAGCATATAATTGGATGAGAGCCCACAATATATATACCTTCACCCTTGAACCTTGTAGAGAAACTCTAGATGACTTATTTTGTTGAATTGCAGCTTCTATTGCCTTACTTCCACCAATAAAATTTGGGTGGGAAGTGTTTATGTAGTCCATCTGCAAATTGGAGTAGTTTGAATAAGAAATTGTGGATGAAGAATTGGAATTTCACTTGGATAGACAAACCCTCACAATTCACATTAAGAAGCTGACTCATGGCATTTTAATGGTTTCTACTAGATTCAATAAAATTATAAATATTCTTAAATCGTTATGGATTTCCCCTGATTTTCAAGAGAAAGAACACCATTCATCAATATTTAAAAACACAGAATACCAAGCCATTGTTGACCAAGTAAGCAAGCCAAGGCAAAATGCATTTCAATCTTGACGAAGTTTCTGAAACCCTAAATCTCATCAGTTGAAATTTGAAGCGAGATATATTCTAAGAAATGAAGGCTTGACATACCAAACAGCAGGTACCACACCCAAACAACTCCGTTAAAATTCTGTTACATTGGTATGTGAGAAAATATTAAGAATTAAAAGAATAGAGGAGTTGGGATTAATAAATGTACAAGAGATAGGTAAAGACTAGTTGAAACTTGAAAGTAATAAGAACAAAACTTTTATAAGTTCCATTCCAGTCATTAGCTCTCAATTTCAGTTGTGACATAAATCACTATTTTGGTAGGATTTGTCTCATGGAACCAAGTTTAATCCATGTAACCTAAGTACCCAACTGAATTGAGCATCTACAATTAACATGATGATTGCAGTAGAAAGTGGAGCAAGTATACTTTTATACATCAATGAAGTTAAATTTCAGCGAACCTCCATTTCTATGATGTGTGTGATCATAGTCTCCGAGGGTTCAAGGCCTTCCCGTAAAAAGTTCCCAATAACTTCATCCATGCGCTTTCTCAAGAAAGGGAACCGCTGCAATTCAGTCACCATACAGCGATGGCTGATCTGAAGAGAAGAGATTTTAATTTGGCACATACTTGTATGATGGTGAAGTGAGACGGCAGAAATTGTAAGTCATAAATCCCTACCTTCATTAACTCATCATATATAAACCTGGCACACTGAAGACTTGGATCCAATAGTCGAGATATTTGCCTTCGAACAAGGACTTCAAATGGGACCTAATTACATGGAAATAATAGATAAGTATGTTTTTCAGTTGGAAAATAAATTTTCATAATTGATAGGATAAGAACGTCAATTCAACTAAGAAAATTTGAAAACATAAGACTTAGGTGTAACTAAGAAAATTTAAGATGATAAGACCTACTTCTGGAACAAACAGTGCTGATTTGGGTCCAGTTGCATTTTGTATGGCAGTACGAATATCATCATGAGTCAAGTCTTCACATGGATCTACCTCCTACAAGATAAAATTAAGTTGCGTTATAGAATAAGATTCAGGAACTAGCTACGAAGAAATGAACACAGCAACACAATGATTGGGTTCCATGGAGTCAAATGTATATTTTCCCTGATGCCTAAAAGTTTACACGATATAAATGTGATTACAAGAAATTTATTATATTTTTCCTTCTCCCTTGAAATCATTCAATTGGATTTCAATGTGTACGCTGCATAGTTTGCTCTTGGACCATAAAAACAACTCAAAATGAAGAACTTAGTTCATTACTTACAAAAACAAGATGAATAGATGATCATGTGATTTGAAAAAGAAAAAAAAAAGATTTTACTGATTAAAAAATCATCAATTTGATTAATAGTACTTGATATTATTATTAATTTTAATAATATTTGAAAAAGATACAAAATGGGCAGATATTGGGTGGTTGAGCATCCATCCATTAAATGAGATAAATGAATGGGAAGGGCACCCGCTACAACAAATAGATAATAGGCTAGTTGGGTGCTTGTTTTGTTCAATCAATTTATAAACGGGTTAATGGTCTAATTTAACCTACCCATTTGCCATCCCTAATTTGAACATTGCATACGAGTAGATATATTTTTTTTAAAAACTATCACATATAAATACAAAATTGTATACCTCTAAACTCTTCACAAAGATGGATTGAAAAATATAATGAATTCGTGCTCCACCAGATAGCTCAGATGTAGACATCTCCTCGTTCTTTCCCTCAACCATGGAGGAGAATGCTGTTTTTTCAACAAAGGAAAAAAGATAGCATTACTGTATTTGGAAGGTAATTATATGTGGAATACCAATTTACAGATATGAAAGAAATGGAATGAGTTAACAAATGTAAAAAGCTGAAGAAGGAAAAAGAAGTCAGATAATAGGGACAGTTAAGTACCGTCACAGTACTTTGAAAGAATATTCAGGAGAAGAGCACCCTGTCCAGCCTATATGAGAAGAGGAATTATAGATAAAATATGTTAAATGGCCAGCCAGAGTCAAAAACAAGTTGCTTTTGATTACAACAAGGAGAATTCTTATACAGTATATTTAACGAGTCATGGGGACAAATACAAATATTAAAACATACCTTAGACTCTGTGATTTCCCCATAGCTTGCATGTTCTTTTGCAAGCGTGACTAATGAAGTGCTTATACGTGCTCTCAGCCCTGGTAGCAAAGCCTTGATATGTTGTGCAAGAATCTGCAAGAGATGTAGAAGCAAATTATACATATGACATGCTTAAGTCCCGAAACTGGAATCTCATAAGAATTCATAATGGTTTGATCTTTTAGAGAATTTCTAAGAACTTAGCTCTTTTAGTTGTATAAGTAAGCAGGAGGTGTAATTAAGGCCAGTATTTGAGACAAAATAAATAAAAAACGTTGATTTGTGTTGTCAACACTGCAAAGACTCTACCTTGTTCAACTTCTTTGCCAATTGAGGAACACCGCAACTATCTGCTAGACCACTGTATATCTATCAATATCATAAATAAAATCAGTATAAAGAAGTGAAATGTATTTAATATTACTAAGCAATGGTATTTCCTTACAGGACGGCTGCGGAAAAACTTCTCTTCAGCAACAAGAGCATCCTTTACAGTCCGGTTCATTAGAATATCCTAATTTGATAAGAAAACAGACAACTAAATTTCAGCATTACATGTTGACCTCCATGCTAATCAATCAATTTACAAGTTCATATTTGTCTGTGAAGACTCAGCGCCCTTGTGTGTGTGCACTCAATTACCACTAATTTTAACGGATGGAAACATGCAAAAGTTAACTGTAATCAGACAATGTCTTCATTACAGTAGGATAACACCATTACCTCCTGACTACGATTTACAACACCAACATAACCAAGTCGAAGGGGAACAACTTTCCCTTGTAACAGATTCCGGGCATCAGTACCCCTGTCCATGATATCCAACTACAGTCCAAACAAGACGTTCCTTAAACTTGTCAGAACATGGAAACAGCATAACAAATTTCACGAGTACATTTGTATGTCAGTAAGAGTATACAAAACCTTTGTGATCACACCTATCGTTCTATTACCTGCAACAGAAAAACAAAAAATTAAAAAAAATATATATATATATAAAAAAAAAAAACCAATCACGGAGATTTGAAAAGATCACTATTTTTGGCACAACTCAGCGAAAGCTCACCATCAGGATCAGCGATTCCTGCCATCTGAAGAGCATCAGAATTGGCCAAATCAGAATTTGCGGGAGTGACAGCCAGAATAAGACATGTGGGAGTTTTGATATATGACATGATCATTGTTCTAATTCGGGCTTCAATATCCGAAGGCTGGTCACCAACAGGAACCTTCGTTAAGCCAGGAAGATCCACAAGTGTGATATCAAGAACATTAGGCGAAAAAATCTTCAGACGAATCTGCAAATCCGAAACACCTTTATTCTCTCCAGCTTCCCTATCAGTTTCAGCCTAAACAAACAAACAAACAAACAAAAAATGATTAAGCAATAGAATGAAACACGCAAATCTGAAATTGAACTGATTTGGAAGCCTAAAACATTGAAAGCCAGTTTATGAACCTGAATTTCCCTTCGAATTTGGGAGAAATCGTGGAACCTGCGACCAGGCAAGTGGAGGAACTCGCCGAACTCGTCTTGTGAGCCTTTGGTTTGGACGAGCTGAAGCACGAGGGGTCTTCTGGTGCAGATTTCGTTGCCGCGTGGGAGGAAGTCTCTTCCGACGAGGGCTTCAAGGACGCTGGACTTGCCGCTGCTCTGGCTGCCGACCACCGCCACCTGCGGCAGGTCGATGGTGGACTGGCTTCCGACGCGGCTGAAGATATCCTGAAGCCTGTTCACCAGCGAGATCACGGACGAACCCAGCGGAGCGGCGGCGGAAGCAGCAGCCGCCGCCGCCGATGGAGAAGCTGCAACCGGCTCTTCCGACATCCGTTAGGGTTTTCTCGATCGGAGTGGGGATTGTAGCTTATCACAGCGTCTCTCTGTGTGGTGTGCGGTGAACGGAACAGGTTTTTGAACGGTGGCTGATATATATGAGAAGGTAATTTCTTGCTAGGCAAGTACGGTGCGGGGGAACGAACTTCCACACACAGTTTACAATTTTTATTTTTATAAATAAAAATAATAACAATCCTATTTTTATTTGTATGTCACTCCACATAAATTTGTGGTTCAACGTCCAATAATAATATCACAATTCTCGAAAAAAAAAAATTCCAAGAATGATTTGATTTGAACAGTTCGAAGTAATAATGCATAGATAAACGCTTGCGATAACAGAAAACAAAGTATGAATATATAATGTTGGAGCTGTGGATAAAGGGTCACTGTT
Source organism: Gastrolobium bilobum (assembly GCF_033153095.1). NCBI lineage: Eukaryota > Viridiplantae > Streptophyta > Magnoliopsida > Fabales > Fabaceae > Gastrolobium > Gastrolobium bilobum. The sequence goes on along the minus strand of NW_026896872.1, from coordinate 204,544 downwards.
GGCACAAAAAAATATCAAAATGTCATGTTAACAGTAAATTTTACCAAAATATCACGTGGCATATTTCATTATACTGTGTAGCGAAATATGTGTGCAAATAATTCGCTACACGGTGTAGCGAAATATGCCGCGTCAAAATGTACAGAACCAAAAATACCACGTGTCAGACAGGGAGAATTTTGCTACACTGTGTAGCGAAATTCTCCCTGTTTGACATATGGCATTTTTGGTTCTGACATGGTATATTTTGCTACACCGTGTAGCGAATTATTTGCACACGTATTTCGCTACACAGTGTAGCGAAATGTGCCACGTGCCATTTTGGCAAAATTTACTGTTGGCATGACATTTTGGTTTTTTTTTTTGCCCACAGTGGCACTTTGGCCACTGTTCCTGTAATGTTAGCTTTAGCTGAATATAAGATTTTATACAATATCTCAATGATTTTTTTCATTAAGATATTATAACATGATGATATAAAATCTGATAACATAAGATTTGAGTGTATAAGATCTAATTGAAAAAGACCTGATTGAATTTTAATATTATCCAGCATTTGGCAAGGTATTGTATAAAATAATATATTGTATAAGATAATATCATCTAGTATTTGGTAATGCACGACATAATACTAAATAAGATAAAAATAAATATTTTTAATAAAAATATCCTTTAATAAAGAATTATATAATTCTTCCAAAAATATCATATAATATTAATTTTTGGTGCATAGTATAGGATCAAGCCTGATAGTATAAAACCTTATAGTATAAGATCTGATTGTATAAGACCTGATTAAATTTTAATACTATCCAGCGTTTGATATGATATTGTATAAGATAATATCCTCCAATATTTTAAAAATTAATATAATAAAAAACTTATTTTAATATATTAATATTGAAATGATATATTAGTTCTTGAGAATTGTACTTGTAAGCAATATTAATACATCAACCCTTTATCAGGCTTAATCTCAACCTCATAGGTCTGATTAAGTTATATATCATTTTGATGTATTAAGGGATTTTGTTATATAAGCTTATACCATACGATGGTCACACCAAACAACTGAAAATGTCATAACGTATAGTATAAGCTTATATTATCAAGTCTTATACATCACACCAAACATGCTCTAAGTGTCACGAATTTGGTTGAGTTATTTCTGAATAAAATTAATTAATTAATTTAGTCAATTCATGATTTTTTTTTCTTTTTTTCAATAAAGTAAAATAGGGTGATGAGGTTTGAAGTTGAACTGATAATTACTTAACCAATTTAACTCAACAACTTAAATTGTTAAGTGATGATGATATTAATAAATTTTATATTAATATCTAACAAGCTAGATGAAAATTACGAACTCGAAGAGCTACAATGCTGAACTAGAAAAGTTTCTCGTATGTTTCACAGTGGTATGTGACTTTTGAAGTGTTATAATTATGTAAAGATTATCAAATACTGGTAGTTCAGTTAGTGCTAGAGAACTAAATAAATAAGGGTTAGAATATGTATTCAATCTTTTCAAGTACCGTCTTTGACAGAAATTTAAAGTCTTAATCTTAAAACTCACCCCGAATCAGACTAGTTGCGAAACGATAAACTAATTGAATTATCTCAAAAAATAAAATAAAAATATGCAGGGATTGTCTTATGAGGATATGATTTCACAGAAGGTATTCCTTATCAGGTAAAAAAACTGGATTCGAGTGGTTTGTTAATCTTACTTTGACCAAGAGTATATTCCCCATAAAGATTCTGGTCCGTTCATAAAGAAATAAGAAAACCGTGTTCGTTTAAGCCAAATATAATGGGCTAAGAGTTGCTTCTTTTTTATTATTTTGTTGAGTTGGCTTCTATAGTCTCATTTTTAATGTGTTGTGATTTTATCATTGGTTGTGTGCTAATGTGATGTTATACTTGTGTTTAACTAAGATTTTCCCCAATATTTGCCTTCTTTTGTATTCCATCTAATCATACCTTGGAAAAGCGGTTACGTAAGGAATGCAAAATCAGTGTTGAATATGCAGACGCAAAGGGGAAAAACAGAACTATTCACATTATATAAATCAAATCTGATCCCAATGGGATGTACAGAAACTCTCATGTAAGAAAATTATACGTTTACAATCATATATAATTAACAGTGCTTCCAAAAATAGTTTGTCTATAAAACATAAAACCATTTCTGGAAGTCCAATGTTAGTTGAACCAGCACTGCACATTCGTTTCCATTGTGAACAAACCATGTGTGTCAACAGGAGGTCATTGTCATCACAGCCAGTAAGTCCTCATGTTGGAATCATCAATATCAACCTGTGAGTCAATACTCATGAATTTTAACATGTATCTAATATACAAAGGCTAGCAAGATCTGATGGCTTAGTCCCAATATCTCAGGAATCGTGACAATTCAGTTAAAACAGATACCTGCTCATCAAAACCTGCAGGAATCTCAAATTCGGTCCCAGAAGCATCAGCAAGATCCTCAAGAGTATCCTGTAATCATCAAAGGTATAACATACCAATTCTCAAATAATGTCTTGATATTGGGGCTATTGTCACCTTTACCCTCTCAGAAGGATACCTCATCATTGATTCAAAAGAAGGGAAAGCAAAAAGGAATACCTGCTCATGCAGACTAAGTGCATGATTCTCCACTTGGATGGATAGGTTGTCAGTAACTGCTTCCGCAGTTTCGAGAACATACTGTAAACCAGAAAATTAGATTTATTGACATAATATTAAACACCTCATGTACCTAAATCAAAAAGTCAAATAACTACAAAAGCACACCAAAGGAATATAGATAAAACGATTATCATTATCCACACAGCGCTAAAGACACTAATTCAGCATGAAACACACTAATTCAAAACTCAACATGACTTGGTCTATCTATCTGTATGCTGGAAATATGTATTTCTATCTCATGATATTGCTGTTTGTGATTTGTGTGCCATACACCCATGAGCTAGTCATCTCTAATCTTTTCTCTACACACATTCAAGTTGCTAATTTTTAGTGGCTGGGATTTTATATTAAAATTCTGATGTCTCCTGGTGGAAATTGAATGGAAGGAAAAAGTAATAAGTTTTGAACTTCATACACTGTAAGAGACTCAGATATGCTCATCCGTATATGATATCTACTACATTTAATTAATTTTTAAAACTATTTAAACTCAAAATGACAAGGTTTTTACGGACCATACCAAAATATGTTAAATTACGTTTTGAGTTCCACAAAAGTTGATCAAATTGTTAATTTGCATATTTCAATTACCTATTCAACAAAATTAAATAGCATAATCCCATATGAGCAAATAAGACAAATTTCATCATCATATCTAAATATAGTTCCATTAAATTATATAGAAAAAAAAATCCAGTAATAAATACAAACAAATAAATAGATAAAAACCTGCTCATTTGTCCTCTCAGGAGACTGTCTGGAATCTATTGGCACAGGCTTAGTTTCCTCAGGGCTTCCCTGATGAATTAAAAAACAAAAGGACCCACAGCCCAATGAAACAGTATCAGCACTAGGATCAGAGTTCAGTCATGTATACAGGAGTACTCAAAACAATTTGAACAATAATCAGCATCAGCATGCACAAAGCTGAAAAACCAAGCATTTGCCTCATATGGACCCTCAAAGAAAACAATTTACTAACGTACAAAAAAAAATTGGAAGAGTTTTCATGCTCTTTTAAGGACTATTCTAAAGATCCATCAATGAAGATTGGTAAAAAAATAAAGGAGACTGATAGGATTTGGATTACCCTATCTAGGAAAGAGAGGTTCTTATTGATAAAAATGGAACTACAAGAAGAAGAAACAAGAGCTAAGCTCCCAGACATGGACTCTCCTAGACCATCCTTGAGCGGCAACCAAAACACATTCGATACCTTCCTATGATATTTACTCTCCTATTTAAAAACAGAGCACACGGTGAAGTAACTACTTCCCTACTGAGGGATGACAGAATATCTCTATCTTATTTGATAATGATACGGACCCACCATGGTTTGGGCCTCAAATGTAATAAACGACCCAATTGGCAATGCTGTAACAAGTGGAGTTATTGACTAGAATGCCCTCCAACAGATAGAGCGTGAGTGTCATTGAGTTTGTTATATAGAGGGGAGGCAGCAAGGAAAAGGGGGCTGGAAAATAGAATGGGAAAAGGATCTTGGGAGAGAGTGAGACCTCTCGAACGTCTCACACTATCAGTCACTCACATTTACTTTTCTTTGAGTAATTCTGAGTTCTTGTAATCGTTTACTGTTGTTAATTTGTCGCTGCGTTGTAATCGACTCTGTAGTTATTTTGCATTTCATTAATATACAGAAAACTCCGGATTTCCAGAACCAAAATACTTGTTCATTGTGTTGATTTCTGTGTTTGGAGGAAACAACCCTATCAGATAACTACTTCCCTACTAAGTGATAACATAATATCTCTATCTTATTTTCTCAACCAACTACCCTATCCTAAGAAGAACTGGCTTTACTCATTAGAGACCACCAAGGTCACAAGAAAATAAAAAAAAATAAAGAAAAGTTACATTTCATATATCAACAAAAGAAAGTCTTTATTAATTTGTTAAAGAAAAGTACAACAAAATGATACCTCCTCGTCTTGGTCAGCACAAGAATTTTCTGGTTCTGTTGTTGAAGGCTTTATATCAGCTGAAGTATCCTTAAAATAAACAGAATATTATTAGACTTGAAATTCCAAACATATTCTGTTGAGCACAGATCATGTAGAAGAAATTTCAAATTGGAGACCACTAGGAGCAAAATTACAGATTAACTTTGGTACTTTTCTTTGGATTTTGAGGGCAAGTAGTTCTAATAAACAAGGGTAGGGAAGAGACACAAGCTGTTTCTGCATAGGAATTATTGTCGAATCATTCCTAATGCCATGCCAAAAATTTTGTGATGTCATCTCCTAACACATCCAAATATATTTCATTTGCAACTATTTCGCAGAACAGTTGTATCATAATAAGAATGTTTCTATGTTTATTGGCTCTTACATATTATAAAGTACAACCATTAATGACAAAAATTCTGCATATTATTTCTATGTATAAATCAAACCTCCTCTGAACTTTTGTCCCAGCTTTGGGAAACAGTGCAGGTTCGTATATCAATCCCAACTCAAACCCAACTCCTTCAAGTCTGTAGTAATGCAGTACCAGCGCATACATATATCCTGGTTGGATTTGGATCATCTCATGTGAGGCCATGACATGACCAAGTCATTACATGAGAGAGGTAGACCCAATGCCAGGTGCAGGGGTCCCATAGTTTTTCTTGAACAGGACATTTTGTCTACCTTTCTCATCAAATGATATGGACATGAGGGAGCATACGAGGATCCAAATCCATTCAGGTTACACACAAACAGGATCTTTATGTGTGGCAGACATACCTAAGGAGAGTTTGTTGATTCTTTTATTCTTTAAATGTAATGCAGGAAGACAATATATTCTATTCTTGCTTATTTTATAATAGGAAAAGTATGACAATGGAAGACAAGAAATTGTCCAATGACAATATGAAAATTGAAAAAAAATAAAATAAAAAAAATACCAGTTCATTTTGTTCAAAGGCAGTCCTTCCTGCTTTGCTGAGATCTCTCAGAGTTCCCTTCAAATCAATGAAGGAAAAAAATAAAGATCAGTCATTGGATATTATAAATAAGATTGCCCGAGTCATTTTAGGCAAGAAGGGAAGTAGGAACATGAAATTTCTCAATTGATAATAAACTATTTCTGCATGGCCCCGATAATTCATGCATACAAAATAACCACCTTTCACACAATTCCAGGACAATAGTAATGAGTTGACAAATAACCACTATAGATAAGATGTTTAACAGAAGAAACATTGTCATTCTTCTGGTTGAAGCACAATGACAGTGCATACCATAAATAATATTCATCAAGTTGACACAAAAGCCCTATGCTCAAATCATAAACAGCTTAAGATACATATCACTTGTCTAGTATGCCAACAGTTACACAGTAATATCTCTTCAGTTTCCTGTCTTATATTCTTCATCTATGGTACAACAAATACTGTAGTATTTATCATGAGTTACAATCTTAAAGACCCATCAAATGAGTCAAACATTTGGAATAGAAAGAAATGAATAACGAACCACTAAAGAGAAAAAACTTGGCAATATGAGCAGACATTCAAGGACAAAAAGGTTAAAAATATATATATTCTTTTTTTTACTAAAGTTTGATGAAATTGCAGGGTACAACAGCTTCTGCATTTAAACCATGTGTTCTAGTCGGTACAAAATAAAGCTATAAAAGAAATTATACAAAATTGGGAATACCACATCGGATTCTGGAGGGCAACACTTGCAACAATCAATAACAAGAAACATCATTCCACATTAAGCCAAAAAATTGATATCAATTACCTTATTTGCCCACATAAGCCCGCAGGCATTGCACAAAGATCTTGGACCAGCCGGTCCTCGACGCATAGCTGGAGTAGACTTCTCACTAATTCCACAATGCTGGCATCTCCGTTCACTTAACAATGGCATAGGTGCAACAGAATAATAACCATATTAGAACCAACAAGAAATAGATTAAAATTTATTGTGTCCCTAAGTTTCAAATAGAAGTTATCAACTTTGAAACTCACATAGATTCTGGGCAAGGAGTACCGTTGCTTGAATCCCAGTTTTCAGCAGGAGATTTGTAGTCTTCTTTCAATGATGCAAACTGTCCATTCTTACGATGCATCCTATTAAATAACCAAATATTATCAATTTCAAGAACACCAGCCTCTACATCCCGAGGACAAGCAGAACACGTTACTGTCAAATGTAAAACCTTTAATTCTTATTCTGAAAGTCTGGATATTATAATACAGTGCAAGGCATGTCCGACAAACAACCACAGAGACACGTGCTAAATTATTAATCGCCCATGTAGACTTTAAACCGCATAAATGCTTGCAAATGAAAGAGTGGAAAGGGGAGGGGGAGGCAAGCTTACTCGTGAAGCAAGCTGAATCTCAAGTCAGCTCATAAGTTTTGTTTAACCACAAAAAAAAGAGCTTAAAAAACAAGAATTTCTTTTCTGTCTCAATCTAACAAATTTTAAACGTTTGTCAAACCAATTCATAATATAAAAAGAGAAAATGTGAAACAAAAGTGTCAATAAAAAAAAAATTAAAATCACAAGCCATACTACGTCAAATTCCCAACTACCCTCACCCTACCTCTGGGCAACCTCTTTACGACAAGTGTATCGAATTTTCTTCTCAAAACATCTCTCTTTCCGTTTTTCACGAAATCTAACAAGTGACGCAATTCTCCGTGAAAGCTTTGAACTTCGGGAAGGATCATTTATTCCCTGGCATATATAAGAAGTTTAAGAATACCTAATAATATATTAAGAAACAATTATTGATGAAATTTATAAAAGAAAAAAAAAAGTAATTTCTAAAGAATACCCTAATGTCCTGACAGTTTTGCTGCAGCAAAAAGTCAGAGGTGGGGACGCTATTGGGCATCTCCTGCCCCCCCAAGAGTAATAATACAGCCTGCACCTGGATTACAGAAAAAAGAGGTAATCAAACCCCAAAAATGTCCAATGATGTCATAGAAGTTTTGAAAATATGCATGAGTCGAGCAGGTTTATTAAAAACAAAAACATAATTAAAGGGAGGGGCATCCAATCCAATGGAATAAGTTGACAGGATATAAATGACTGCTTGTAAGTATCTCTCCATAACAACCACCAAAACAACATGACCACTTAATAGAAACCTGAAACTAAGTTTTATACCTTTAAAGCATAATCAGAAATACATACCAATAAAATTCTCACAGCAGAACACCCATAAATATACCGACATCTATTAACCATTTCCCCCCCTTCAACATTAACATGTAGACAAGAAGAATGTTAAAATAGACTTTAAAAGCAGAAATATGTTCAAAATAAAGAAGAGAAGGAACGAGAACAGTAGCAATTACCTTCTATCCCCTCCCCCCATTTTCTTGAAGAAAATGTTTCATGCAACCAACTCACCCAAAAGCTTAAACTGTTTGGTGAAGGCACACAATTTTTTTTTTTATTATATTATATTATATTTCTAACAACATTTTACTGCGTCGTCACACATATTGTAGAAAACCCACTATCCAATCTTACAGTCACACTTATTGCATATTAAATTCAAACAAGAAAATTGCCAACTGATCGGTGGGGAAAGAAACAAAATCAACACCAAGTCATGTCTCAATAATAATTGAAATAAGGTAATTTTGTAATAAAATAAATGTACTAAGCTCTAAGTAAGAATTGGAAGCATAAGAGGAACCGTATAGGATGCAAAAAAATAAAAATAAAAAATGGAACCTTTTCTGGCGTAACCGCTGGGAAAACATAAACCTCGCCTTCAAAAGAAACGGTGAGTTCACTGGTTCGAGAGTGCAGAGCAGAAGCAGTGGGTGGAGTTTCTTCCCCTTCATCAGAACCTGAAGCTCCGTTTACATAGTGGACCCCATCCACCTGCATGGGAACCACCACCAACTGATTGTGTTCCCCGTTCTCACTTGGATTCTTTACCCCATCCATTTCTCAAGCATAACTCACTTTCTTACTTTCCAAACAGTAATAAGAGAAACTTTCAGTGAAGGAATTGAAAGGGGGGTTTATTTGGGAACCCTAGAAGAAGAAGAAGAGTGTGAAAGTGTAGAGAGAAATTGGAATAGAAAAGAATAGAATAGAAATGGAAAAATATTGAGTGGTGTTTCCAAGACACAATAGTCAAGGAGAGACTGCCACTGAAATACTCTTTCTCTTTCTCTCACACACCAAACTAACGATTTCAAATTTTCAATCCATTCTCCTTTTCTTCTGCTATGCATATCATGTTTTATACAAGGGTTTTATGAAAAGTAATCGTCTAATATTATAGAGACTTATCTCGTGTGTCGTAATTTGCCCTCAAATATTGTGTGTGTAAGAAAATTTATTGTGTCATGTTAAATGACAAATGCAAACCTCTTTATATAAAATCTATGGCTTCGCTTTTTCTACATATACGCAATAAGTCCAATTCGACATTATTCATGGTATTTTTATAATTTTAATTTATTTCAGAGTTATTATAGCTTTTATAATTATAATTTTTTAATTTTTCAATCCTAAAATGACATTATTTTAGAAGTAAATACAGATAATTTATCTGTATTAACTGCAGAAATATTTTTCTGAAAATCTATTCATATTGATTTTAGGATTGATTTATTCTAAAGTTATTTTAGATAATTTTATTTAATATTTATTTAAATAATATCATTTTAAAGTAAAAATTGTTATATTTATAATTTTAATTTATTTTAAAATTATAATAGTCTTTATTATTCTAATTTTTTAAAGATATTATTTCGGTGAATATTAAATAAAATTATCTAAAGTAATATTATATTTTTTTTCCTTGATTTTATTAAGGGAATAATGTTTCTCATTACACACATCAAAATATGCTGGGCTTGTATTTTTTTCTCTCTTTTATTCTCATATGTCCAAACACTTTTATGTGTATAGGAAATAAAAATTTCTCGTATAACATGAGAAACATTAATTCATTTTGTTAATGGGAAAAAATGTTTCTGATGTTACTTTAGATAACTTTATCTAATGTTCATCGAAACGACGTCGTTTTGAGGTTGAAAAATTAAAAAATTAGAGTGATAAAGACTATTATAACCCTGAAATAAATTAAAATTACAAAAATACTATGATTTTCATTCCAAAACAATATCGTTTTGATGAACATTAGATAAAGTTATCTAAAATAACATCAGAAAAAACAGACTTGCGTTAATATCACAATTATTATTCTTATCTGGTTAATATTTTTCAAATTAAGTTAACTCTAATGGAATCAAAATTAATATTTGATAAGAGTTCCTCTAAATAGCCTTACAAAATTAATTTTAATAAGATATGCTCAATAATTTTTTTTTAAATATCCTTAAAGTTATATTTTACAATGTATAGAAGATTTTAAACTATGTTTTTATTTGTTTTGCATTAATTATTTGCAATTAAATTTTTTATACTATTTGAAGATGCCAGCTAATTTAACAGGTGGAATTATTTGTTAGTTGATGTAAAGACCTGGAATCAAAATTAAATTCCAAATCTATTATCTTTTAAAAAATAATATAATTTACTATTTAAGTCCAGACAAATCTAATCTATATGCATTTATGTTATTATATTTTGAATTTAATTAAAACTATTTATATTTAAGTAAACAAGATTTTATTTTTAGATCGGAGTGGATTCTCAGATTTTCATTTACACAATCTATGCTCAACTATTGAAATGGTTATATGCTCAACTATTGAAATGGTTATATCTAATTTAAGCGACTGTTTAATTTCTTAAAAGATAAAAAAAAAAAAAAAAAATAGTATATAAAATTAATGAAAGAAGGTACAATGCAATTTTATATAAATTTTAAAAAGAATTTACTTGATTATAAAATTATGAATTTTTCTATTTAAATTTTGTAAAACAAGCTACTAAAATTTTAAACCAAACATTTCTACGTTCGTCATTCATCAGCTATCACTTTTGAGGAATACACTCACACACACAATCAAACAATAACAAATTATGGATTTAGAATCTATTTGTATAAGCCACTAAGATTGGTTTTGGTAGTGAATGATTTGAGTATTATTAGTTCAAATCTCGGTGCCTATCCAAAAAGAGTCTATTGGTATAATATCTTTATAACTATTTACTACTTAAACTTTACTCTATCAAAGTGGACCACACATTTTATCATAGAAGGTATGAATGGAAGTATAAAGTGCTGTTAGGCTGAACAGAAACATCATAAAAGGAAGGAAGGGATATTTTGTTCTTTTTGGTGGTCCTAGTCTGAGGAGAAGATATTGCAACCATGAATGTAGAAGAAGAGGTTCAAAGGTTAAGGGAAGAAATCATAAGGCTTGGCAATGCCCAAACAGATGGTTCTTACAAGGTGTAACAAAAGGACTCCTCTTTTTTTCTCTTCATCTTTCAATCTTCTTCATTATGTTCCTATGAATCTATAAATATGGAAATTTAAGCTCACAATTTCTTCACCCCCTTCTCCCTTATATTATACATGCTTTTAGATAGCCCTTTAAGGAGTTTACTCAGATCCTGATATTGATAAATATAAATATATGATGGTGTTTGCAAAATGTGATGATTTTCTTATTTCTTATGGATCTAGATCTTGAGGTCAATTATGGGGATTGTGGGGTCATTCACAAAATTGGATCTTTACTAGTTTATTTTATCTTCGTAGGATCTAGGCCTATCTCCCAAGCCTTGGAATGAAAAACAGAGAGTGAGATAAGAGTTTTGGTTATGCCAATTGCATGGATTTGCCTTGATAATAAAACGGTTAGGAAGATAAACTCCTTACCTTATGAAAACTTTTGATTCAAACCGTCTTTCAGTGTGCATAGATTTGGAGGAATGGAATGGAAAGAAAGGAAGGGTTCATCCAATCTTCTTGTTCGGATGTATTAAGAAATGAATGCTGAGGGAAATATGTTCCTCAGCCAGTTTTCCACATGTTCTTTTCCCCTAACGTGACCAAAAAGTAGATGGGTGTGAAAAAGACCCTAATGTTACCTGCTAACAATAAAATGAAACTATATACCAATATCTATTATACAGGTGAAATATCCTTAGAAATCTATAGATACATTTGGATGCACAAAGGCGAGTATCATTTTTTTTCCTAAGGTAAAGAATTCAAACAAGGGAATGGAGATAGCATGTGGGAACAGTTAAGTACAAGATTGATCTGGTCAGCAAAATAGAAAACGGTGACCCTTTTTCAATTTGATGAAGCATTGGAGTAAGCACTGAAACAGCCTATCAATATTTAGTGATCCAAGCTTGTTCAATAGGTCTTCTTCATCCTAGCGCATCATAAAAATAAAAATTTGGCTTTGTTGTTAATATTAAAAACGACTCATCATCATAATGGAAAGAGTGGGTGGAGAGACCTGAGACAGTTTGTTCTGTTTATATGTATTAATTTGCTTATATTAAAGGGAAATGTGTTTTCTAGTTGGACATCTCCATTAAGTCATAGCAAGTAATGGTGAACTTGTTTTGCTGATCTATTATATTCTAATGCATAGCATATACCTCTGCTTTCTTGAGATGAACAAAATATGTCTATGTTGTGAAGGTTACATTTGGAACACTGTTTAATGATGATCAATGCGCAAATATATTTGAAGCACTTGTTGGGACATTAAGAGCAGCGAAAAAGCGTAAAGTAGTGACATATGATGGTGAGCTACTGCTTCAAGGTGTCCATGATAATGTGGAAATCACTCTTAATCCTTCACCTGCTGCTGCTTGAACCACAAACTTGTTTTTTATGGCTGTTATATTACTATTTTACTTGATTGCGTAATACGTGCTTGCGTTGAGACGACTTCAGATATGTATCTCCTCGGATTACCATTCGGTTTGAGGTAAATTATTAAGTATGTATCAAATGCTAACACCAACACATGTGGGTAGTGTCTTTTTATGCAATACATTGTCTCTTTTTCCTTTTTTTTGAAGCAGAAACAATTACCTTTATTTTTACCCATTGTACAATGTAGCCCTAGAACGATTAAAATTTATGCAAAAATCATCTTGATGTTAATATACTTTTACTGCAATATAATTGAATCCAGAGTTTTACATACGCTCATCACGGACAATAAAATGTGAGGTATTTAAAGCGAGATCATCTAAAATCATATGAAATAGAATCCAAACAATAGTTGAATTAAGACAGTCATCCTTAACAGGGTAATAATTCAAAAAGGAACTGGAAAAAGAAAGGCAAAACCTGTTGGATGAAAGAGCTCGCTGTTCCTGAAGTATGCCCTACCTAATAAATCAAGAGACTGATGTTTAAATAAGTACACTACAATACAGTGAACTGCCTAAGCTGATATAAAAGACAAATCCCGATGCACAAAGCTCTTGACTGGTGAGGATATGTGTCAATTGTACATAATCTTACCTTTGTGTTTTCACAAAGAGATTTTTTCCAAAATTTGAACCCATAACTTTTCAATTACAAAGAATAACCTTACTGCTATTCCAAAACTCGTCCTCGAGCTGCCTGAGTTGATATATGGCTTGGATATTTTCCTTATATATTATGTACATTATTTCAGGTGGAGTCAAGAAGGATAAGAGGATTTAATAAATTAAAAAAAAAAAAAAAAAAACTAAGACAGTCAACAATGAAACATCGATGAGGGGGATATTGTCATTATGATGAACCACTGAGAATAAATGCTTGGAGAAGGCTCTGCGCTGCTTGGGTTTCATCAGGTGTACCGGATATGACAATAGTCCTGTCACTTGTTCCAGGACGAGGTTCATGGACAATAACCGTGGCACCTGATATCTGATTATGAGAACAGAATTAAGTTAAAAAGAGGGTTAATGAATGCCTTCCAAGAATATCTTCGTAACAAGTCCCATTTTTCACCATAAAAATGCCACATATACAAACCAAAATACAGAAGCACAAGATAATACAATGCTTCCAAACCATCAAGTATTTTCAGTACCACTGCATATTTTTCCTCTAGTAACAAGCTTATAAACAAGTAAACAATTATGAAATCAAATTAGTGATCACACATGCAAGTTCACAAGGATTAACATGAGGAGCTTGTGAGCAACTAAACAAAGAATAAAGCATATGTCTATAAACTTATCCGATATAGTATGTATACCTGTCTCAATCGAGCCAGATTGCTACCATTTTCTCCGTATACAGAGCCAATAACATCATCAGGAACCACAATTTCCACAGTTGTATTAGTCACAACGGCAGTTTTATTCCCACTGCAGAACAAGAGAGTATAATAAGAACTTTGCAGTTTAAGGCATCTTGTTATATATGCTCCAGTGGCTACTTCCACCACTCATTCAGTAGCCACTCTTATTTCTTCTTTGTTTTTTCTTTTGGCTTTTAGGGCGAGGGGAGGCTCTCCCCATTCCAAAGGTAAGACACACCAGCTATAATTTACACCCGATTACATATCGGGTACCAATGGGGACTCCTGGATTCGTATCCAAGTCATGCAACTGTCATGATACGGAAAGTCATCCAAGTGAGCCAACCTTTGTTGGCATTAGAAACAATGTTATGGTAGTCTTACAACTTCACCCAATGCCAGGGTTCCAAATAATAGCAAATAGACAATGATCCCATAAAGGTCAAGGTCGAATAAAATAAAAGAGGCTAGTCCAGTGTAATGATTTGCCACCAGACAGCAGATTACATGGGACAACAGAACTAATTGTCTATAAGAAAATGTCACAATATGAACTCATTGGCACAAACACACAATCTCACCAAGTTAAAGGTGTTGTATGCCACAGAAATCAACATCGATTAAATCAAACCATAAATAGCACTTCCTAGTTATCCAAATCTTCGATCTTGTGATACTAAGAAGGCCAATAGTTTATTCCTCATCAAATAATTGATTTGCATTAAAGCAAGTTAAAGTTATTTTGCATATCACCAACCTAACAAGTTCTAAGCTGCCTTTTTGAGAAGTCAATGCCCTGCCAACATCATTGATGCCTCTAGAATTTATCCCAGCCGCCGTCTGCAATCAAATCTAATCATATAACAAGGGAAAACTAGGAAAGGAAAACCTGCTAGCAGAGAGAAAGCAACATACTTGTTGTGCCCGTAGCCCTGGTGAAGAAGGATAATCTATATTTCGAGAAAGTGAAAGATGATCTATGCTTTGAGAAAGGCTCCCAGCACTGTTTTGTGTACTGGAAAAAAGATGATCTCGCAGTCTGCCAGTTGCATTATATAACGCATCTTGAACATTTGAAAGCTCTCCTGAGATCTGAGGAAAAAAGCGAATAAAGATATAGTAACTAATAAATGCCTAAACGTCATCAAAATATTTATCCTGATGAAGTAAACAAATATAGTGAACTTTATATTTAGGCATTTGCGACCTAAATAGAAATATTAGGCATTTATATTTTTTTTGTCTTCAAAAAAGTATATTAGGCATTTGCGACATAAATAGAAATATTATGTATCTCTTGTCAACTCAATCAATGCATTGGGGTTGAAGTAAATGCTTGGAACAAAAAGAAATATAAGTTGAATATCATAGAATTTGTTATAACCATTAGAATATCACCAAGGAGATCGTGCAAATCATCTTCGGCTAGTCTGAAGATCAGATTCCTAGATCATACAAACCCATGAAGGAAAATCGAGCAGCTCCTACTTTAACTTCAAGCTCCAACATACCAGTTGCAGTAACAGATATTTGCATCAGGAATATCATAAATATCATTTTGACTAGTCTGAAGATGATCGTGAGGCTACTAGTCTATGAGAGAAGAACAATAAAAAGCCCAAGCTTTGAAATAAAACACTTACTCTCCATCGAGAAAAGAAGAGGGACTTACATATGGTGTTTATAGATCTTGAGAAGGTATATCATAGGGTCCCAAGAAAAGTTTTATGGTGGGTTCTTGAAAGGAAAAAAGTACCATCAAAGTATGTATATGCAATCAAGGATATATATAATGGTGCTACTACACGTGTAAAAGCTTGTAACGGAACATCAAATTATTTTCCTATCACGGTAAGTGTATAGCAAGGTTCTGCTCTTAATCCTTATCTCTTTGTCTTAGTTATGGATGAACTAACAAAAGATATTCAAGAGGAAGTGCCATGATGTATGCTTTTTGCAGATGATATTTTGCTTATTGATGAGAACAAGGCCGGTGTTAACAGAAAACTAGGAGCCTATTTGGATCCTCTCTTTTTTAAGCTAGAAACTACTTATAAGCTAAAGCTAAAAAAAAAGAGCTTAAAAAAAAACTAAAAGATGTTTGGTGAGTACTTTAAATTTTTAGCTTAAAAATTATTTAAAAGCACATATTTCAAAAAAACTCTCTTTCTCTATCTCTAAAGTTCTTTATTTCAAAAAAATGCACACAATTTAAGAAAAGTAGATAAGGGCTTAAAAAAAGCTCCTCCTAGGAGCTTTTGGCTTTTAGCTTTTTTTTTTCATTATAAGAACTTTATTCAAAATCTGTTTGGCCTAACTTCTGCCTATAAGTAGCTTTTGGCTTAAAAAATAGAGGATTCAAACAGGCACTAGAATTGTGGAGAAGCACGTAGGAGTTTAAAGGAGTTACGTTAAGCCTGAGCAAGACTAAGTATATGAAGTATGAGTTTTCTCTGGCAAGAGATAAAGATCAAGATTCTATGCATCTACTTGGACAAGAGGTACTCAAGAAAGATGTTTTCAGATATCTGGGATCAATTTTGCAAAAAAGTTGAGAGATTGATGAGGATATAAATCATAGAATAAGAGCAAGGTGGATGAAATGGCGCAGTGCATCAGGATTGTTGTGTAAATGCAAAATTCCCCTTGAGCTAAAAGAAAAATTCTATAGAACAACAATAAAGCCTGCAATGTTATATGTAGCTAAATGTTGGTCAGCACAAAAGTAACATGAGCTTAAAATGGGATTAGCGGAAATGAGGATGTTAAGGTGGATGTGTGGTTATACGAGGATGGATAAAAAAGAAATGAAGATATTCGATGAAAGGTGGGAGTAATACCGGTGGTGGAAAAGATGAGAGAAAATAGATTGAGGTAGTTTAGGCACGTAATGAGAAGGTCATTGGATGCTCCCGTAAGAACAAAGATTTGTTACCAAGAGCTTGACATAAAGAGAGATAGAGGTAGACCGAAACTTACTTGAGGGAAGGTAGTAAAAGAAGACTTAATGAAGTGGGATATAAATTGGCAGACGGTGTCTCAGGAAGCAATGGAGAAAAGCTATAAGCATGATGGAAGGGTAGATCCGATTTTATTCCTATGTTCCAGAACAACTCTCTTTCTTTTTCCTTCTTTTCTTTTATTCCATTTTTCCTTTCAATCTTTTTTCTCTTACCTATTTATTTATGTGTTTTTCTTTTTCTTTTTTCCCTATATTCCTTTCTATGTTATTTTATTTTATTTTTATTTCATTTATCTATTTATTTTTTTTATTTTTTTTATTTCATACCTTCTTATTCTTTTCTGTCCCCCTATATATCCTTATTTGTATTTTATTTTATTTTATTTTTTCTTATAATTGTGTACTACTTTTGTATGGATAATATTATATATATACTTAAAGTTTATTTTTATCATTTTTTCTCAATCTTTCTGTACCTTTTTTTGTGGTTCATCTACACCGACACCAACTAGTTTGGGATAAAGGTGTTGTTAATGTTGACTCTCCATAAAAAAGATAAATATGGCTTACATTTCAAATATAGCTCTCAAGGGAAAATGTATTGTATGAGGGATAAACAAATACCATGTTTAGACATACAAGAATAGATTAAAAAGTAAACACTGAATCTAATACTAAGACAGAATCCAGCTTTCCATAATAGTAAACCTTGATACACACACTAAAAAGGCATACCCTAACAGTTTATTACTTTAAAACAAAACAAGAATTTACAAGGAAATAAAATACAAATTATAAAGCTTTGGGAAAAAAAGGAAGTGAGTAAGATCCTTAACAAAAAGCTCCAGAAAGCAGATGATAATACTTGGAAATGTTTTCTATCAGGGTTAAAGCATAAACCATCATAGTAACTATATGCTATGCCAATACCTCACTCTTAATGTTGAACAGGATAAATAAATATATTTTAACAGTTACACTAAGATACCCTGTTAGAAACTACACTACTGTTAAAAGGACAGAAAAGGAATTGAGGTTGTAACAACCTTGCCTAAATGGCAAGGTTAGTGAAAAGGAAGGGAAAGCAGTTAAGAGAAAAGTTAGAAGGGAGAGAAAGGTAGGGGCGAAAGCATCCAGAGACTGAGTGAGTATTGGGGCATTTGGGCAGGGAGGTTGCGAACACTTGACGTTCTGCAGTATTTTGTCTTCAATTTATCCTGCTTTGAGTGATTTGATCCATTGTACTTGGGGTTTAGTCATATTTCTTTGTAATATAACATTTGATTCCTATTAATTGGTATCAGAGCTCTCAATATAGAAATTGTGGTATCAAACTATAGATCATTTCGGAGTTTGAATGAGAAGAAGCCCATTGGTGGCTCATCAACCAGGGTAGAGGGAACCGCTAATTGGAGAAGCTTCTTATAATGAAGGCGCTGAAAGTATTTGCTCGCATTTAATACCTGTGTTGGAATGACTGCAATTTGAATGCAAGTTAGTGGGATACAGCGAAGACACTTCTTGAGCAATTCCAACTAGAGTTTCATTTGGATTTATGCGTTTGGGACTAGGAAGCAAAATCATATCTCCCAAAGCCGAAAATGGAGATGCAGAGAAATTCTGTGGAGAAGATGGAGACCCATGGTGTTTGGATTGAAAACCATGGTATGTTTGAGGAGATCGGAAGTTCTTTTCAATACCTGGATGAGAAAAAGCTGCAAGAAAAACCCGAAGATTAAGAGAAACAGTTGATGAATGACCATGCTCAGGCAAAGGGTGCGCAAGGGCCAGTAATGCCACCGTCACTAGCGGAGGTACCAACCCACCACCATCAGTCGAGCCACCGGACTTCAACCTTCGCAAGGAGTTTTATCAATACAGCTATGAAGGGAATTAACGGCTATGCATTAAAAAAAAGAGAAGGAATCAGCGGCGCATTCCAAAAAGAGAAGAGAATCAAGTTAGGTCAAGGAGCAGTGCACATTAAAAAAATGGGGCCAAATATGGTCAGGCCCACATTGTTGATACATTGCTTTAGACCAAATCCAGTGAAATCCTTGTCTTATGTGCAGATTAGGCTTGTAACCCACGATTTTGCCTGACCTAATCAGAACCATAACAAAAGAAACAAACTCGAATTTTGCACCCATTCGACCTGACCCTAAACCGAATTTAAGGCAAGGTTTGGTTGCTATATTTACCAAATGCAGTGGGCATTCTCTTTAAGAACAAGAGTCCCTTGAGGAGGCAAACTTTCCGGTGCAAACTCATCCGGTGCCATCCGCAGGTATCACTTAAATACTTGCAGAATCTTTCCTAAAGGGTATGTCATCAGCACATTGGGGAGGATAAATTAATTCACGCAAGGTGGAAGGGCCTCCTTTGCTCATGTGGAGATTTTCTAAGATCTTGAAATGGGCAGAGCTTGTTGTAAGAACCTGCACCGTTAATTTAGGAATTTAATTAATTAATTATGAGATTAATGAGATAATTTCATAATTGACCCTAATAATTATGAGAAGGCTTAAATAATTATGATAAGTGATTAATAATATTGAAAGTCGCTTTTTTGGCGAAAAGTGCAGATACCGGTTCTGCCTCACGGTAGAAATGCGTACCGATGAAGTATCCCGGAAAATTATGAAAAGTGTGTATATATTACTAGAATAATATATAGGACTAGTATAACAAGTTTGAAGTCAAAATAATGAGAACTGGTGTCAGAACTGATACCGGCTTCGTAAAAGAGCGTACCGGCAAAGTGTTGCGAAAAATAATATAAAAATATGATAAATCCTAGAAAAATGGCTAGGATCAGAATCCAAAGTTTGGGATTAAAATGATAAGCGTAACTATTAGTGCTAATACAGTGTGGTTAGACTTAACGAGACTATAAATAACCTTTAGCACAAAGACCTAGGTTAATTCTTATTGTTTCTTACATGAGTTTATGGAGGCTCAGCTGCTGCCTCCTTTCTTCTTCACCATCTCATAGCTTTCTTCCTCTTTGAACCCTCCAAGTGATCATCTTTATGCATACTTCCTTCACCAAAATAGCTTAGGTGTGTGAGACCAAGCCTTTTTGAGGGTGTGAGGCCACTCATTACTGAGTTTAGGCTTCTGAGCTGAGGGGTTTAATGGTTGTGTATAGGAGTTTTCATTGGGGAAGCCATGTTCATGTCCTTGGTGGTGTCAAGAAGCTATTTTGAGTGGTAAAAGACCAAGCTTGAGGTGTATTTTCGTAGTCCTTTAAAGTCAGAACCTTTAAGCATTGTTGGAAGCTCCAAGGCAGTGTCCTTTTCTGAGTTTAAGAGTCCTAAGGTAAACTTTGATCACCATCTTTGAATATTCATGAATTAAGCTTGATTAAGCCACTAAATGAGGAAACTTTGATTATATGAGTTAATGGTTGAGGAACTATGTTTAAAATACCTTAATGGACTTCTGTTTATGGAGTTATTGGACTCCCAATCGAATTTGAACCCTTAAAATCGAGTTTATGCAGAAACTACACGAGTTTCTGCATTCTGTCTGAAAAGTATTCGAATACTTTTCGTGAAGTATTGGGATACTTGCCTGGTATTCAAATACTTATTGAAAAGTATTGAGATACTTTTCTGGGAATGGCAGTATTCGAATACTTTAGTGAAAGTATTGGGATACTTGCTGGTATTCGAATACCTTAGAAAAAGTATTGAGATACTTTTGGTATTCGAATACTTATCGTGGAGTATTGGGATACTTAGTGGTATTCGGATACTCTAGTAAAAGTATCAGGATACATAGTGGTATTCGGATACTTTAGTGAAAGTATCGGGATACTTGGTGGTATTAGGATACTTTAGTGAAAGAATTGGGATACTTTTCTCGGAACAAAAGTATTCGAATACTTATCGAGGAGTATTCGAATACTTTTGGCAGAATGAGCCTAAAATCAATTGTAACAAGTTGGGAAGCCTTAAATACAATATAAGACCTTAATGAATCAGTGTGGGCTTGTCCTAGAGGTGTTTTAGTGATAAAAGTGAAATAACCCATTATCAAGGCTTTGGGAGAAGCCGATAATCATTAAACAAAAAAGGAAATGTTGTCCTTATGCAATGAAACTCTAGACTATGAATATTAATGATATTTCTAGCATAAACAGACTGTTCTTTTGCTGTTTGGTGAACCTTGGATTGCTAATTGGACTCTTGACTTTGGATTGTTAGCTTGCAAGGTAAGCTTTCGTGTCCTCGGTTTATTTGAGGCTGTTAGAGGATTTCGAATGGCTATAAAAGCTCAATTATTTGAGGAAGCATTTGCATTCTTCAAGAAGCTCAACTAGAATGTTCAAGCTGTCAATGTATTGCTGGACAATATTCATAATTCTGATAGAGCGGTTGATTTTGCTTTCAGAATTGACAAAGATGTTTGGAGTGAGGTGGCCAAGGCTCAACACACTAAGGAGTTCATTCTTACGTTGAATGTTGATAATCTTCAAAATATCGGTGACCAATTGTATGATAAAACATCATACGAGGCTACAAAAATCATATTTGCCTTTATATCTAACTCAGCAAAGTTGGTTATCGCCACAGTCAAATTAAAATAGTTCCAAGGCACTGTTGATGCGGCAAGGGAAGCCAGCAGCTCAAAAACATAGAGTCTCATGTGGCCCAGAAATGTGGACTCAACAACAATATTATTCATATGGATGTCGTAGAGGAGAACAAATTGACCCACGAGTACAATGTTCAGAGTTTCCCCACTGTCAATTTCTTCATTGATAGAGTTCACAAGTCTTACCCTGGCCATAGAACCAAAGATGCAATAGTGACATATATTAGGAAGAAGACAGGCCCTGTGAATGCCGAAAGTGACAAACTTGCAGCAACATCAAAACTTGAGGATGATGATCAATACATTGAGGGTGATGTAAATATTGTGTCCACCCCCCATACAACTGCTATTCTTGAACAGCAAGTAGTGAACTGTGACCCTAATATCACATCACCCTGTGATAATCACTTAAATGTGGCAAATGGGAATTTCTTATATGACATTAATCATCATCGCAGGGTGAATGTTGCTGGTCAAAGGGAGCTTCACAAACCTACATCACCCTATGATAACCACTTAAACGTGATGAATGGGAATGTTGTATTTGATATTAATCATCCTTGCAAGGTGAATGTTGTTGTTCAAAGGCTTCACAAACCTAAGTCTAACCATCCTTGCATACATTTGGAGAGTGATATATCAGGGACTGGAACAACATATGAAACTCGAGACTCCGTTTTTATGCTGAGAACTATGATGAAACTGTTGAAGTTGGGAAGGTATTTATTGGGACAAAATTTAAATTTGTTGTTTTCTCTTCACACTGAGAATGAGGATGGAATTCCCTAGGAGGTTCTTTGTTACTTCCTTTCCCTGATTTGTTCATGTTGCACACAGGATTAGCATGTTATGCAAATCTCTTGAACCCCCCACGAAAGGCAGCTTTAGTTCCATTAGCCGCTCATGCTTCTAAACCTAGTAAAGCTGAAAGATTAAAGTTCCTCTCATCTCATCAAGGGATCGATGAGTACTCCAAAGTGGTGTTTGGGGGATCAAAGAAGTCTCATCATCAGAGGATGGCCTTCCCTAGGAGGTTCTCTGTTACTTCCTTTCCCTGATTCATTCATATTGCACGCAGGATTAGAATATTATGAAATCTCTTGAACCCTCCACGAAAGGCGGCTTTAGTTTTGCTGCTCATGCTTCTGAACCTAGTAAAGAGGAAAGAATAAAGTTCTTCTCATCTCATCAGGGGACCGATGAAAAAGGGGTGTTTAGGGTTCAAAGAAGTCTCTTTGAGGTAATGGTTGAGTTTCCATCAGGAAAACCACCCATCGGTGTGCTTTTTGCAACAATAGCCCCTAGTTTACAACCTCGTTACTATTCTATTGCATCCTCCCCTAGAATTGTCAACGGAGGGTACATGTAAGTGGTGCCTTGGTGTATGGTTCAACTCCCAATGCCTTTGTAAGGTTTGCATGCATATGGCCAAGAGAGCATTGTTATAGGTGACAGTGCGTTAAACGCTCTTCTTGTGATAAGAAGTGATGAGGGAATTAGTGTACAAGAGCAATGGGATCTCAGTGGAAGTTATTATGCTTACGGCTTACATTTCAAGTAGTTGGACCCCAAGGGAGGTATTTCATTGGTTTAGGGATGGAAAAACCTTGCGGCAATGATAGTGGAAAGAAAGGGAAAAAAGTTAGAGGCAAAAGATAAAAGGGACAGAAAGGTAGGAGAGAGAACATCACAAAATGAGTGAGTTTTAAGGCCTTTGGGCAGGAAGGTTGTAGACTCTTGAAATGTTGCAGTATTATGCCTTTATTTTATCTTGCTTTGAGTGATTTGATCCATTGTACTTGAGCGTTATTCCTCTTTCTTTGTAATACAACATTCGGTTTGTATCATACTCTCTCCTTTGACAACATAGATATGAAACAAAAGCCTTATAAAATATACCAAATATACCCTAAATGATCAACAATTGCAACAAGAATTTAGACCAAGCTAAACTTTTTCTATAGCAACTAGTTCTTATCGAATAAGCATAATAGCATATATTTATCAGAATAAGCCGGAGGTGGCTTCAAGCTTGTCCTATGGGCGTTACTCATGTATTACTAGTCTAGAAAATAAACACCGACTCAAACATATCCTACAAACTGTGTCTAAGCTGGAAGAAGCAATTTCTTTGTATAGGAAGTAGCCTGGTATTAATCTTTCACTTATACTCTCTAGGAACACTCTTCTTTTCCATTTCCCTTTACCCCAATCTGAGTTAAGAGAGCCCAAAATCAAGAAGTCAACAAGTAAGAAGCATGCACCTATATTCACAGAAATAGAGATAACCAATATTTTTACAGGATATACCAGGGTTAGAGTGGAGTCGTATATATCTTAAAATGATATCAGATGTTACATGGTAATAACGGTTCAGGATTTTTGCAGAAAAGGAAAGAGGTGTAGCTGACACCATCAAATTTGCACAATGAGCAATGAGAAAACTTTTTTGGTCTAAGGGGCAAAAGGTTTCTTTAACTTGCACCATACACAGAATAATGAGTTGAAAAAATAAAAGCATTTTTTCAGCATCTTTTGATTGTAAATCCAAATAACGAATCATCTCCATACCTGTACTACTTGATCATTATCTGATGCACACCTTGGAACCTGGCCATTCCCAATTATTCTTATGCTAGTCCCTGTGGTCTTTCGCATTTCTGAGACAATTGCTCCTCCTTTCCCTAACAAACAACCGACTTGGTTTGATGGGACTACAAGTCGTGCAGTAACAGATGACCCAAAAGCCTCAACAGACTTCGAGAAAACAAGCACAACAGCCTTTTGTGCTGGGGAATTTCTTGATTCTGGATTCTGCCAAAACTGAAACGACCAAAAAAAGAAAAATTAAAAAGAACAGTACTGATAATGATACACTTACAAGAATACAAGACACAGAACAGAAGCAAAAGCAAAAAAATATCATATTTAACAAACCTCTGAAGCACTAACAGTAACTAATCGATCGTCGCACTCAACAAGTGAAGGACCAAAACTTATAGCAGCCCCTGTTTCATTCTGAAGAGCTTTTACCATGCAGCCGCCCTTTCCAATTACACAACCAACCCTATCATTGGAACAAAGAATTCTAAAAGTAACTTCCTGCTTAAGTGCTTTTGGATCCAGGGTTGAGACCCTATTAACTTCAGCTGACAATGTATGAACTCCAGAGGCATTGCCATTAGACCTACTGGATGAGGTAGACAAGACAGAGTTCCTCTGCAGACGATTATCTATATGCAGATTGGTTAAACTCTCGTATGGAACTGCAAAAGTTTCATGCTGAATTACTTCATAGGGTCTGCTTCCTATCATCTTCGTTCTATCAGCTGGAGGACAATCTTGAAGCCGACGAGAGACAGCAACAAGGGCCTTCTTTACAGATGACACATTGCCTTCTATCTGACACAACCCCAAAAGATATTTTCTCAGCATAAAAAAAAAAAAAAATAGACAGCACAAATGAAGTTCGTTCATCAAATTCAAATGCCCATTAATCAGTGAGTTGGAAAATGTTCAACCCTAAGCATGAAATTGAAGTCATGTCTTACATTGCATACAAGGTAATCAAAGGCAAAAAAGGTGCCCTCAAAAAATAATAGAAACCCATAGGGGCCCTCAAGACACTAGACCTTCCCAGCAACCTTAGGACACTAGTAACCACTAACCACGGTTCAAATTGTACTTTAATAATAGAAAGGATCCCTTATCATGGCTTCTTAACTCTAAGCCTCAAAGACTACCACAGATGGGGAAAAAAATTCAAAAATTCAAAAATTCATAGTCTATTCAATTATTATAATAATTATAATGGGCTGGTTTAATTGGATCAAGTTTAAATTATGGGTGATTAAAAAGGACTGATTAGAAAATCCATTGGATATCCACATGAGGGAATCAGCTTCAATGGCTAGTTCATGAAAACAAAGCAAAATGGAACTGACCAAGCTAACACAGTACAAATTTTCCTTCGACCAATGAATCTATTCGGGTTTGGCCCCAGGGAAGGCCCATACAAAAAATTCACTTGAGCTAGCCATTGTTACCACATCAGGTGGCATGCCCATATGTGTGAATGACCCGATGGATACAGACAAGAAGACATAGCTAACCATTGTTACCAAGTCAGGTGGCATGACCATATGTGTGAACGGCATGGTGTATACAGACAAGAATTTATTACGCAACTAACCGTCTACTTATTTTATTACTTGCCTTTACAGCATGATTTGATTAGACTAGGGATTTTGTCGTGAAGCCTTGACACTTACCATGCTATGCTTTCCCATTTTACCACACTAGTAAATGCTCATTCTCTTTCTCTGTCGCCATTAGAATTGAAAATCAATTTGACCATCTCCATTATTGTCTTTCACATACCACCATTTTCTTTTCATCATAATTCATTAGCAAAACAAGCGGGGAAGAAAAATACAAAGAGAGGAGGACCCTTCATTAATTGATATTAATTCTCTAAAGATTCTCACATTTGGATTCCAACAACTAAATTATCACTAGTTCTACAATGTCATTAACTCTCTTTAAATAAATTCAAGTAGCATAAATAGATAGATATAATTAGAGAAAAGTTCACCAATGCCCCTGTGGTTTGCTTCATAATCATCTATGCCTTTTTTTTTATCACATATGCCCCTGTGCTTTGTAAAAAATAAAAAACCACAAGGGCATATGTGATGAAAAACATACCCTTTTGCAAACCACAGGCGCATATGTGATAAAAAAAAATCACATGGACATGAGTGAATAAACCATAGGGGCATTGGTGAACCTTCCCTATAATTAATATCTAAACGAGTCCCATATCCATCCATTAAATGGATCACAGATGCAATGGATTACCTAAATAATTGTGTAGCATAATGGTTAGTCATCTATTCAACATCCACTATAATCCAATCCAAGACAAAACCAGTTCTACCAAACCCTAATGATTACAATGCAGTATTCCAACGAATTATGCAAGGCGAAACACACATTAATTCAGTAATCAGAGAAACTCATTGACCTCAATTATTTCGTCGGAGGGTAATGTACACGCCGGCAACTTATCATTCAAAGCCCTAATTCTACATCCGGTGTCTTCCCTGATCTTTTCCACCACCTTCCCTCCCTTTCCGATGACGCCACCGACCTGCGAAGTGTCCGCCACCAGCCGGCACGACACCACCCTGTCCCCGACCTCGTCGGCGGCAGCGACGTCGAGAACCCTCTCGAACACCTTAAGCAGCGCGTCCTGGGCCTTGGTGACCTCGGAAACCTCATCGTCGCCGTCGGGGGCAATCACGAGTATGACCCGGTCTGGGGAGTTGGGCGGGGCGTCCTGGATTCGGATCTTGGCGCCAGTGGCTTGCTGGAGGTTTTTGATGTCGGCGCCGGACTTGCCGATGATGCCGCCAATTCGGGAGGCGTGGCAGAGGAGGCGGAAGCCGACGTGGCCGGGTGGGATGTAGAAGGGCTTGGACTTGAAGCGCTTGGAGGGTCCGTTGGAGGAGTTCCTGTTCGGGTTCGGGTTCGGGTCAGCCATCCAAGTGGGAACAGGAAAGTTAATTGGGTGGTAGAGGAAGGAAGTTGCTTATCATAAATCCTTGTTTTTCTTCTTCCACTATAAAATATCTACCAATGCAGGACTCTCTCTAATCTTTCTTTCTTTTATTTTCTTTTCTTTTTATTTGTTTCTTTAAATGTTTTTTTGTTTTCTTGTGTGTGTGTTTCTCGCTCTCTCTGTCTCTGTCTCTGTCTATATATCTCTGACTGCTACAATCACATTACAAGAGTTACAGAGATTAAGGAAAGCGAACTGGGGTGTTTGGTTTGGTTTGGTTTGGGTTGGGATGGATGCCTGCGCGCAGGGAGAGGAAATGGTTGGCCTAGGGTTTTAGAGTTCCTTTGTTGTAACTTATATTTATATTTATGAGAAATATATCTCGACAAAAATAATATGGCTTTAATGTTTTTAAAGTAAATGTAGATAAGTTATTTATATTCGCTCTCAAAACGTCATCATTTTGAGTTGAAAAATTAAAAAATTATGATAAAAAGACTATTATAACCTTGAACTAAATTATAATTACAAAAATATCTTGATTTCTGCCTCAAAACGACGTCAATTTGGGCTCAATGTAGATAAGTTATCTATGTTTACGGTAAAAAAAGCGAACCCTAAATATATATATATATACAAATATATACAGAGGAGGATATTTTGACTACCAAAAGTTTCCACTACCACCTTACTACCTATCTAATAGGGGTGTTCGCGGTCTGGATTGGATCGGTTTTGGAAGCAAAACTCATCCGATCCAATCCCTTCGGTTTGATCATGTAATCATCCATTTGGTTTAGATTTTTTTTCAAATCTGATCTGATCCGATCCAATCCAATTTTTTTCGGTTTGGATTGGATCGGTTTTCGGTTTTCAAATATCCTAAAATTAGTTTCATGTTGTTATCAAAAAAAAAAAAATTAGTTTCATGATTATTGTACAAATAACATCTTTTGTATATATTGGATTTGTAAAAAAAAAATTGAAATACAAAAAATATTAGTAAACAATATTATAGTTGATGAGACGTTACTAAGTTTTTTCTTGAGTTTAGTTGATGAGTTAATGGATCTTGGGTTTAGAAATTTTTAGGCTATGATTGATGAAAGGACCAAGTAGGTAAATGAGAATTAATATATTGGATCGGTTTGGATTGGATCGATTTTCATCAACTCATCCGAAAACCGATCCAATCCAATTAAAATTTGCGGTTTTTTTCGATTTTTGGTTTTTCGATTTTCGGTTTATTTGGTTATCGGTTTTTCGGTTCGGTTTTTGCGGTTTGAATCGGTTTGGATCGGTTGATGAACACCCCTACTATCTAATCACCATTGAATTAACATTTTCTCTGTCTTCAAAAACTTTTTAACATTCTCTCTCTTTGATCCAATGGTGATTTGATAGGTAGTAAGGTAGTAGTAGACACTTTTGGTAGTCAAAATATCCCCACTCATATATATATACATATACATACATATATATATATATATATATATATATATATATCTATATATGTTGGAGAATGATATTGTAACAACCAAGTTGTGTTACTACCATGTTACTACCAATCAATCTCACCGTTAGATCGATAATGTTATCCAGCGGTTATATTTATTTCCATATTTGTATGGTCATGATTTTCCAAATTTAATACTTTATTTTTATTTTCACCTTTGTATGGTTATGATTTCCCATATTTAATGCTTTCACTTTAAATATGGGGAATCATAATCATACAAAGATGGAAATAAATATAATCGTTGGATCAACATTATCGATCTAGCGGTGAGATTGATTGGTAGTAACATGGTAGTAACACAACTTGATTGTTACAATATCCTTCCTCATATATGTTTACTATCAAAAAAGTTTATCAACTTTATAATTAATTTAATCATTTAATTTCCGTCAATTTAACGGTTATAATTTATTCAATTTATTGAGAATTAATAAATTAATAAATATAATCCAATAATTTTCAATAAATTATAACCGTTAGATTGACGAAAATCAACGAAGATGATAAAAAATTTTTGTGGTAAGTATATCCTTCCCCTAAAAAAATTTGGTGCACAAACAAATTTTGGTGGGCCCACTATAAAAGAAAAATTAAAATTAAAAGAAATGTTTATATCATGTCATTTGTTTGACGTGCACTAGATTTTTTTTTTTTGGTAAATAAAAAGGGTTAGAGCCGAAACAAGAAAAAAAAAACAGAAAAGACAACTCGATGACCAGTATACGTGGGCGACCCACAGCAACCAAATCAGCCAAATACAACCAACGGATACCACGAGGAGGCTCTCCCCACACAAAATGATATGGACCCTCAATATTGTTTAGAATAAAATTCGTTATCCAGTCTGCACAAATGTTGCCTTCTATGTATGTTTAACGTGCACTAGATTAACAATATGATAGGATTACGCTATCCAATCATGTGTTTAGAGTGAATCAGATATCATCAAGATATGATATAAATATATTAAAATACCCTTTTAACAGAATATCATATAAATTTTTAAAAATTAATTTTTAAATTTTTTAAATTTATTTATATAATTCTAACAATTATAATTTTAAACAAAATATTTTAAATTAATTTTTTTTATCCTCAATATCGTATATATGTACCATCATTCAAAAATTATGATCTTTTTAACTACTAACTTTTGCATAATTCAAAAATCATGTTTCGTTCAAAAATCATGTTCCACATGTTTCATTGAATTCAAAAAGACATAGCAATTAATGATTATTTCTTTCACTAAGCAGAAACTTTGGTCTGCATGTAAATACAACTTAAAATTTGGGACTTGTTTTGTCACACCCAAATTACAACTTAAAAGGGAAACATAGAAGCAATCAAAACTATATACATGGCTAGCTAGCATATATAATAGCAGATTATATGCAGCTCCTGCCCAGGCAATCTTCATAACCACTTCTATTGCTTTGATTATTTGAGAACTTAATGGAAAAATATATATATAATCTATGAACATATTAGAGCAAAACAATCAACGCAAGAACATTATTCTTGTGATTTGTTTGAGGTCTTCTTGTTGCCGGCATAATAAACCAAATGACCTAAAAATGAAAATTTCAATCAACTATGATCAACATGCCTCCCTAAGCAAAAAAAATTGAAGCCTACTAAACCACTCAATTCATACAACTGAAGTACAGTACATGGAAATAGATGAAAATTACATTGTACACTAGCCACATATAGTTCAAATCATTTTAGTAGCCATGTTTGAGACTCTTTACATCAATTTGTGGAAGGATTTATATTACTGCATACAGATGTGAAGTCAAATGAACTTCCTCAGGCTCCGAGCATAAATCAAGCTTGAAACATAAAAATTAGAAGCTTGAGCTTAGGCTGCTTAGCTAGCAAAAAACTCAATTAGGTCATGAGTCAAGGCCAAAACCACCAACATAAGAATAACACTATCACATCTTCTGAGCCATTTTATAGGGTGAATATAATAACTTAAACTAGTAAAATGAGTAATTAGGAATTATTTAATGGTTATGATAGTGTAATTAGATTAAAATTTTAATAATGAGACTTTAGTCACTTTTCGAGGAAAAACACAAATAGTGAAAGTTTTGAAGTAAAAAAACAATTATGCAAAATTTACCTAAAACTTGAAAATGAGTGAGAGTTTATTTAAGGATATTAGTGAATGTTAAAATCATGATTAGATGATTAAGTAATGGATTAGTGAATGTTTAAGTGAAAGGTAAAATGGTAATTGACCTAGTTATAAAGTTTGACTTTTATGAGAAAGCTTGAATCCTAGGTTGTGATTTAATAACCAAAACACTTAAGCTTGGTCATGAAAATTGATCACCTTATTATTTCTAGCCAAACATACTAAACAAATCTCATTGAGATAGCTTACAGTGGAGAGAAAACTCCCTCCAAAAGTGGCGTCATTCTTGAGTTCAAGGAGTTTGGAGAAGTGATTTGTCCCATTGAAGCTTGGAAAGTAATTCTAGGAGTAATCTAAGGAGCTTTGTTGTGAGCGAACTCCATTTTACTTGAGTTTTCATGGAGATTAATAAACTTACATTCTTGGATGAATAATAAATTTATGGATGATATATATATATATATATATATATATATATATGTACCGTAGGGATCTATAAGCTCATTATGTTCCCTTTAGGGATGAGTCACTATATGGGAGATACTCTTAGCTTAGGTACAGACCAGGCTAAAAGGTATTATGCCAAGCAATAGCAAGACCATAGGTATGTGCAGTAAGCAATAAGACTTAAAGTAAATGGGCAATATTACGATACATAAGATACCTTTAAGTTGTGCCCATGGGGGCTATTTATAGAGGATATGGTGCGGGTTGGTAAGGAGAGGTCAACCCTCCTTGGAATGTACTACCATGATAGCAGTGTTGGGCGTGTTTGGCGCTGCCTTTTGGGCAGCGCCGCGCCTTCTGCGTCTGGCGATGTCAGCACTGGGCAGAGGGTAGTTTTTCCTTTAGGGTGCCTGTGGCTGGCGCCTTTGGTGGTTAGCATCCCAAGATGGGGCATTTCGGTGTATCCCTTAGGGCTGACGTGGGTTGAGGTTGAGGATTGGGCCTAGCCAGTTGGGCTGTACCAGTGTTTGGGTCATCCGGAACAGGAGCCCCCCAGCTTGGTAGCATGCGTTGGATGGTGCCAAGTTATTGTCTTTGGGCGTTACCTTTTGGGAGATTCATGAGCGGTGTCGCCGCTCTAATATCGTAGCTGACTCGCGTTGGCGCCTGGTCGTAACTACTGGGCGTTCTTGGGCTGATATCGCCTAGTCAGGGATTTTGGGCGTCTCTGATTGGTATTAAAAGACCAACGGTTTTGTCCTTCACGCTTCCAGGGGTACTTCAGGTCTTTCGTCCTGCTGACGCGGAGGGTGTCTCTTCGGTTTTCGTGCACGTTGTAATGATGGACTCTCCATTATTACAAGCAGTTGTATTATTTCGAGACACGGCGCATTAACGCGACGTGTAAGGTGTCATATCACCTTGAAATTACCATTATGCCCCTCATCTCAACCGCCAGCTAAATGACGATTACGACATCTGACGGTCGGAATATCAAGGGGTAATTCGTGCGAGTGCCACCTTGCGCTCCTTTCTTCTTTAAAAGGGGGGCATGCTCTTGCTTGAAGGTCTTCTTTACGCTGGTTATTGATCTACTGTTACTTCTATTACGTTGCGCTTCTTCTTCCTTACCTTAAAGCTTCTTCACTATTCGCATAACTTCTCAGGTATAGTGTCTCACTCTTTCTTCTTTGATATTCTTGTGCTTCTTGGTACACCATTTTTTCTTCTTTTCCTGGGCACGGTAAAAGCCATGGATATTCCTGGGTTGGGGGTAGAGGTTAAGGAGGAGGAGTTTGATGAAGCTTTCGACTCTTTCGAAGGCTGTTCAGTGGGGCCAGCTATGCATGAATATCTTGCTAAGTGTGGAGGGAGCAGCAACTTTCCCTCCTACCGCTCTCTGGTCCCCGGGGTGGAGACATTGCCCCATGGTAGGGTTCCAGAACTTCTGGGTTTTTCTGAAGATGAGATTCAGAGTCTCTTGCCTGAACGGGCTTTAGGGCTTGTGCTTCCTTACTTGGGTGAAGTATCTGGTTCTCGACCGCGTGGTAAGCGCCTGGATCTAGGGGGTGAGAGTGCTTCTGTGTCTGGCGGGCGTTAGCCAGCCAGTACTCGAGGGCGATGGTCTAGGGGTCCCAATGAGGGATTTAGGGCTCGCCCTTCCCGTCGTCGTGGTTCAGGGTCTTCAGCTCGTGCGGCTGGACGAAAGGAGGGTTCTTACCGCCATGTTTCACGGCGCTCTGCCCTGGGGGTAGGGCGACTTGTTCAGCCTTTGTCTTCTGTTAACCGTCTTCCACAAAATCGTCCCATAGAGTATTATTATAAGCCTTCCCGTCCGACTGTTGACTCCAGTGTTGCTTGGAGCACCTCTCGGGGCCATGTACCCAGTCTTTCTTCATCCTTTCATCGCCGTAAATATGACGAGTCCACGGAGACCGGTTAGGTAGATTTCATCCTGAAGATGGACGCCTTGTGAAGTATGGTGTGTGGGATGCCATATACGAAGACCTGGGGCTTTATAAGATACTGCCTGCTTGGTGGCCTTCTTCTTTAAGCTACTCAGATTTCTATTCTTCGAGCTCTTCAGAAGCTTCTGATTCTGATGGTAAGTAGTTTGTGCCCGAGTTATTTTTTCTTGTAGTGATCAGTAAGGAGGGCGTTGGCGATTACAGAGGAGGGGGGTAGGGCGAGGTGGCATCTCTTTTCTCTTCGCAATGGTCTTCTTGGCTTTGGTGAAGTATTGAGGATTGACTATGTGTTTATCACTCCCAGGTAGGATTCTTTCTTGAGTAATGGAGGTTGATCAATCGGAAAATCGCCTCGAGACAAGGGAATGGGTTGACCTGGAGATCGCTACTTCGTCATCAAGTTATGCTGACCATGACACTTTGCGTCACCATTACAATTCTGAGCGAAGTTTCGTACTCACTGAAAATGGTGCTCATGAGGCGGAGTGGCAGACGTTCGCTGTTACGAGGGAGCGACGGGCTTGTGACACGCCCAGTAATGCGGCGAAGTCACGGTGGCATTTCATGGTTTACAAGACTCACTTTACGGATCAGAAAGTGAGGTTTCCGCTCACTGATTTTGAGATGGGAGTGTTATCCCACCTGCAGGTTGCACCTTCACAGTTGCATCCAAACGCTTGGGCGTTCGTTCGTTTTTTTGAAAGCATATGTCAGTACTTCGGATGGGGGTACTCTGTTCGGTTATTCTTTTATTGCTTCCAGGTGTCTCCCTCAAAGAAGAAACTTGGATGGGTGTCGTTAAAGGCGAGAACTACGGTATGAGTGATATTTGCTCAGTATGCCAACTCGTACAAGAATTGGAAACACACCTTTTTCTGGATTGAACCCACGTTGGGCGAGGGAGAACTTCCTTTCTTTATT
Source organism: Gastrolobium bilobum (assembly GCF_033153095.1). NCBI lineage: Eukaryota > Viridiplantae > Streptophyta > Magnoliopsida > Fabales > Fabaceae > Gastrolobium > Gastrolobium bilobum. Next base: position 170,543 of record NW_026896872.1, on the reverse strand, counting down.
GATCCGGCGAGCAAAGAGTGTCGGTTTCCCCTGTATTGGACTAGGGCCCATTACGAGACACCCGCTGGTCAGTATTCTTCTGCGTTTGGGAGCTTGACTCCTGAGGAGGTAAAGGAGATTTTGGATCGGTGGCCCACGAAGCAAGTATTGTGTCATAGAGGTGTGGTGGCGTTCTGAGTGTTACTAATGTTTCTCCTCCTTTTTTTTTTTGGCGTTCAGCGTTTGACTCCTCCTTTACGCAGCTTTACTAATGTTTCTTTAATTCTTGTAGTCGGGTCAATGGCAGCGGAGATGCTAAAGCTTGCACGCGAGACGGCGGCGAGGCTGAAAGCCAAACAGGGCGATGCTCCTCACGTTCGACCCAACCCTGTTCTGAGGGATGCGGGTAAGGGGAAAGCTCAACAAACCGTGACCAAGAAGACCAAAGTTCGTTCTGCTGCTGATATTCCCGCGAGAGAACTGAGGAAGAGGTTCAACCATCCTATAATTAAAGAACCTACGGGTGTGGCCGGTAACTCCTCCGCGAGCGAATCAACTCTGGGATCCGGATCGCCTGTCCTGGGGACATTTGGTATAATGACCCTAACTGGTAAATCTTAGTTAGAGATTTAATTTAAGGATTTAAATGCCATAATGAGATTCAGTGAGCGATTTCGAGTATTTTGACTGTAATCATGACTATGTTATGAACAGTGCGTTCTGCCGGAGAATTTACAGTTTTGTGAATTAACCGGTAGAGCTTAAAAAGAGCAAAATAATTTTAGAGACAGAATTTGATAATTCTGACGACAAATATGAGTTCAGAACGAAAAATTGTATAGTCTGGCACTTTCCGTGAAAATCTCGTGAATAGTGTTTCTACCGGGTATTTTGTACTGCTGTTTAAGCAACCGGTAGAGTCCAGAAATAAATAATTGATGAAATAAGAATAAGAAAGTCCAATATATGCCAAGCAAGTCAAAATAGGCCCAAGAAAATGATAAGTTTATAAGTTAAGTTCAGAAGTGAGCGAAGTACAGTTAGTGATTCACAGTGCATTTCGTTAAAACGGTGCAAAAACCATACTGTGAATTATGAATATTGTTTAGTAACAAATTAAAATTAATGTAAATGATTTTAGAAAAATAAAAATATTTCCGTAGATATAAGTGAGTTCCGGGTCCGTTAAGTTAAAATACGCAATAGAAAAACAACCGGTTAAAAAGCCACATGTGCTTAAAAACCCCTAAGTCACTTAAATTCACTATTCCCTTACACTTTCTCTCTCCCTTTTCCCTTCCCCACCCGTGACAGCCATGGCAAAAGGAAGCTTAGGGTTTGTTTTTGTTTTTCTTTGATTTCTCCATGATTAAGCAACCAAATCTTTCACCCATTATACCAATCTCATAGGAAATCATCCAAGGAAGCTATTCCAACCCTCCATTTGAGCTGATTTCGTTTGTGGAGGGAGATATTTGTCATCCCAAATTCGTGCACTATTCATCAAGAGGGCAAAATGAAGTTTTTGATGGAGATTCTCTTGGTGTAGGTCTTCTAGGCTTTGGGTAGTTGATTTGAGGTAACAAACCTCTATTTCCATGGTATTATTTTGATGATTTAAGTTATAAAAGTTATGAGCATGTTTTAGTAGGAAAGCATTGTGTATTAAACTTTGATTTAATGATGGATCTTTGATGTTTTGGATTTAAGAAATGAAAATAAGCATTTGTGTGTATGTAAAAAAATTAGAAAAAAATGCTATGCTTTCCTCTACATGTTCGGCCATCATAGGTGAAGAGTAGGATGTTGTGCACAATTGTATCTTAAGTATTAGGAAGGTTTAATGTGTAGGAATTAAGTGGAAATTTGATAAATTAGTGAGAATGCCAAAGTGGGAACAATTATATGAAATATGCCCTTAGGTTTAGGCCTTGTGGGGCTTTGGAGGGACTTTATGCTCCAAAAATTAAGTTGGAACCTTATGAAAACATGTATTTGTTTGTGTAAGTTACATGTAAGTGAAGAAAAAGAACCTTTGCCTATGTCCTTGTAGTGTTCGACCTATAGGGTAGTTAGGGATATATTTTGTACATTTTATTTTAAATAAAATGTGTTGTAATAAATTGTATAAAGGTGATGAGTTTTGAAGAAAAATAGCACGATTTATGTTGAAAATTCCTAAGGGAATGGTTGATTAAATTAAAGAACACCAACGGTTATAATGAGGTCTAGACTTGTGTATTGGCATAGGATTGGCAAAAATGCAAAGAAAGGAAAATAAGCGATAAAATGTATGCTTATGAAATAATTATGGTATTGCATCATTTTATTGATGCATTGTAAATTATTCTCTAGGTGTGCCTAGGGATTGAGAAGGATCGGAAATCTCTTGAAGCGATAAAAGTAACTTGTTCCACAAGTAAGCGTATTGGTAAAGCTTCAAGAGGTAAGCTCTATGTTTAAGGAGTCTTTTCCTGCTTGAGTGCTCCACCATGGTTAGTGAACTATGGTTGGACTGTATGGCTGTGATTTAGATGCTTTGTATAGATGCATTCATATAGAGTTATTTGATAACATGATATGTTTTGCTCTAATATGACTTCTGTAATATGATTTCTGTAACAATCTCTGGCCATTGATTGTATAGTACCCGGATGTCCGCTTTGGGGTCCTCCCTCGGGACTGATGGTGTACGCCTCTGATATGTCTGGTTCCGCTTTGGGGTCCTCCCTCGGGAACACGTGCGCTGATTTCCGCTTGGGGTCCTCCCTTGGGAATGACGGCGCACATCTCTGATATTATATGGATATATGCTCTGTTCTGTTATGATATCTGTTATATGTTGTATTTGTATACTCTGTATCTGACTTTCATGCAGGAGCGAGCCAGGGGTATGGAGAATTCTCTATAAACCTGGAGCTTATTGAGATTTGTAATCTCACCCCTCTTTGGGGACATATTTTCAGGTGCCCAGATTCCCGGTGAGTCCTCACTAGGCAGGGACACGACACGTGGCTGAGGCAGTTGACAGATTGGATTTTGAGTGGCTGTAGGCTACTACCTTTTTGGAGTGTTTGATGTATTTTAGTATTTTCGCATTTGATGGATCATGATATTGATCCTTTATTGTGTATATGGCCTGTATATGTTTTGTACATGTCTGTCGCTTTGATGCATGTACATTTGGGTATTCAGGCATGTTATATGATGAGGTAGTATTCAGATATGTTTACGTGTTGGATTGCATGCTGTTAGATATAGTGGCACTGAGCCAAGTTATGCATGCGCCCATGGATGGGCATTTGATTATATTTGTATAAACTGTTTATCAGGAAATGCTTCTGTGAGGGATTGGAAAATCCCCAGTTGTCCGATTTATAGAGGAAACTCTGCCCGATTTTCGTTCACGACGAATGAGAATTTAAAAAGAAAAAGAAAAAGTTAGCTCGTATTTTCAGAAGTTAAGTCTTCCGTTGTTTTCTGTTTTATCATATGTATGTTAATTGAACCGGCTCGAGACGGGGATGTTACATTTGGTCTAAAACGAGGTGCGGACGCAAGTTTAATGCCGCCTCGAGCTTCGAAGTCTGCACGCTATGAACCTTCATCTGGCGGGCAGTTAGACGCGAGCACCTGCGGGAGTGACCGGGCAGTCAACCCTCCTTCATCCCAAGGCGACCAGGTTCGTGTGACTTCTAGCGCTGAAGATTCCCCTCCTGCTGCTGCAACTCCTGTTAGCAGGGCCTTAACCTTGTCAGAAAGGGACCTTGTTAGGGGATTTCCTAACGTTGGTCGTCCAAAGATGGTGGCCCCTTCGCGTCTAGATCGGAAGCAAATTATGGACTGTACCCAAGTGGTTATTGGCCGTATCTGGGGATGCAGGAGATCGCCCTTGCTATCGGTGAGCAATGCTCTTTGCAGGAGAATCGCCTTGATGGGTTTGGGCGACAGGTGGAAAGTCTAACTGCTGATATTGGGCGTCTTGGCAAGGAGATTGCTGACAAGAAAGGCTGCATTAACTCATTGTCTGAGCGGCTGAAAAAGTCAGAGGACGATGTCAAGCAGCTGTCTGATGAGAAAAATGGCCTCAATAAGTTGTTGGGAGATGCCAAAAAGGAGAAAGAGGTTCTCCAGGTTGAGAAGGATAAGCTGGCCGCCGACTTGTTTGCCGTCCAAGGGTATCTTCACGCCAAAGATGAGGACTTAAAGAAGGCCTCTGGACAGGTAGAGAAATTGGAGGAGGCTCTTGCGAACCTGATGTACCTTTCTTTTGACAACGCCCTGAAGCAGGTTTCTGTTAGGTATCCTGACGCCGATCTGACTGGATTTTCTCCCGATTATAAGGTCGAGGATGGCAAGATTATTCAACGTTTTGATGGTGACACCATCAGGGTGATTGAGGAGGCGCCAGAGACTGACAATGATGAAGGTGCGCGGGGGATGCTTCCGGCCTCTGACGCGGATTGTGAGGATGAACCCCTGGAGGGCGATACTGAGCTCGGTGTGCCCTCCAGGACTGTTATTGAGAATGTGATTGATCCTAGCGTGGTGACTGGTGATGATGCTACTCGATCGGTCGCGGTGGAGCAGGCGGTGGGTGCGCAAGCTTTGGAGGAGGGTGTAATTGATCATGCGCCACGCGTTGAGGCGGCCAAGGCAGATTTGTAGACATAGACTTAGGCCCCCCTTTACAGACCTGATGTGATTTGAAATGGTTGGTATGTCAAGCAAAGTCTTGTAATTTGATTTCCTAATGAATGACAAGTAATTTGTATTTGCTGATGAACTTCCTTTCCTTTCTTGCTTGAAGGCTTTTTTCTTTAATATTGTTTTTTGTGAATTAAATGGGCGTTGGCTGGGGGTGAGGACCATCCCAGTCCAACCGCGGCGGGGGGTGAGAACCATCCCGTTTGTTGGGCGTTGGCTGGGGGTGAGGACCATCCCAGTCCAACTGCGACGGGGGTGAGAACCGTCTCGTTAGTTGGGCGTTGGCTGGGGGTGAGGACCATCCCAGTCCAACTGCGGCGGGGGTGAGAACCGTCCCGTTAGTTGGGCGTTGGCTGGGGGTGAGAACCATCCCAGTCCAACTGCGGCGGGGGTTCTAGTTGGGCGTTGGCTGGGGGTGAGAACCATCCCAGTCCAACTGCGGCGGGGGTTCTAGTTGGGCGTTGGCTGGAGGTGAGAACCATCCCAGTCCAACTGCGGCGGGGGTGAGAACCATCCCGTTAGTTGGGCGTTGGCTGGGGTGAGAACCATCCCAGTCCAACTATGGCGGGGGTGAGAACCATCCTGTTAGTTTACTTTTGACACGGAATATAGAAGGCTGATGTTGGCTTCCATTTTATTGAAAATGTGGGACCCTGCCTCATTAAAAACCTTCCCTAGTAAAACCCATTGGGACAAAAACGTAGGGAAGGAAAAGAGTGCAGGCGATGTTACATGGCAAATCAACTATAGTACTTCTTGAGCTTGTCTGCATTCCACGCCCTCGGGATCGCCTTCCCATCTAGTGTTTCGAGCGAGTAAGCTCATTTTCCCAATTTGTTTGCTATTCGGTAGGGACCTTCCCAGTTTGGGGCGAGCTTTCCTTCTCGAGCGTTCTTGTTTCCAACGTCCGCTCTTCTGAGAACCAGATCTTTTTCCTCAAAAACTCGTGGAATTACTTTCTTGTTATAATAAGTGGCTGACTTTTCTTTGGACTGGCGATCGTTGTGGGCGGCATATCCTCTGATTTCGTCCAGCAAGTCCAGTGCTTCCTTCAAATGTTGGTTGTTGGTGACCTCGGTCACGTGTTCTCGTCGCCAGGAGGGTTCACCTACTTCCACATGGATCATGGCTTCGGAACCATAGGTCAAACTGAAGGGCGTTTCTCTGGTGGAAGACTGGGCGATAGTCCTGTACCCCCACATGACGTTGTCAAGGTTTTCTAACCATGCTCCTTTGTGTGCTTCCAACTTCTTCTTGATTCCTTTCCCCAACATTTTGTTGGCTGACTCTACTAATCCGTTGGATTGAGGGTGTTCTACGGCGGAAAAATGGTGTTGAACTTGCAAACTGTTCATTAGTTCACGGAACTTTGTATCAGTAAATTGAGTGTCGTTATCGGTAATGACCTCTCCCGGAATACCGAATCGGTAGACGATGCATCTCCAAAAGAACCTTCTTGCTTTTTGGGACGTGATGGTGGCCAAGGGTTCTGCCTCTACCCATTTGGTAAAGTAGTCAATAGCGACAATCAGCCATTGGACTCGGCCAGCCGCCATGGGGAAAGGGACTATAATGTCGATTCCCCATTTGTAGAAAGGCTATGGTGATGTGATTGACGTCAACTCTTCTGGTGGTGCTCTGTGTATATCAACAAATCTTTGGCATTTTTCGCATTTCTTGACATGTTCGTGGGCGTCATGCTCCATGGTTGGCCAGTAAAACCCTGCTCTTAACGCTTTCTTTACCAGTGAGTGATCGCCTAAGTGGTGGCCGTTAATACCTTCATGAATTTCTTCAATCACGTATTGAACGTCGTCAGGGACCAAACATTTCAAGAGTGGGGTTGAGAACCCCCGTTTATACAACCGCCCTTTCATTAGGCAGAAATGCGCGCATCGCTGTATTATCTTTTGGCCTTCTTTTTTATCTTGGGGCAAAACTCCCTCCGCCAAGTAGTTGATGATTGCCGTTGTCCAGGTTTCTTCAGCTACCTCCTCTGGCGGGTTTGAAATACTCATCACAATGCATGGGCTTGGCATGTTATGCTGGATTATTGATCGGTTGTTTCCTGGGCTTTTGGTGCTCGCCAATTTGGCGAGGATATCTGCCCGGGTATTTTCAGCTCGTCTTATATGCTCCACTTCAACGGCTTCAAAACTTCCAATTAATTCTTTGACCTTTTCTAGGTACCTGCACATTAGCGGTCCTTTAGTTTGGTATTCGCCTGAGATTTGAAAGGTTACCAGCTGGGAGTCTGTGAAGACTTTGAGGCGTCTGGCGCCCATTTCTTTTGCTTGGAGCAGACCGACTATCATGGCTTCGTATTCCGCTTGGTTATTTGTGGCGTTGAAGTCAAAAGACAAAGAGTGTTCGAGTGCTACACCGTCTGGGTTTTCAACTATCATCCCAGCGCCCGATGCTTTGGCGTTTGAAGAGCCGTCAACATATAACTTCCAGATTCCAGATGAAGGCGTTTCTGTTGCCTGATTCTCAAGGGGAGGGCTTTGCGTTATTTCAGCGATGAAGTCTGTCAAAGCTTGAGCCTTAATGGCAATTCTTGGTTCGTAGGCGATCTGGTACTCCGACAGTTCTATCGCCCAGGACATCATTCTTCCAGCTAGATCTGGCTTATGCAAAATTTGGCGGATTGGCTGATTTGTTCTGACAGTGATTGGATGACACTGGAAATATGGCCTTAACCGCCTTGCAGCAAAGATGAGTGTTAACGCCACCTTTTCAACCTGTTGGTACCGAAGCTCAGCGTCTTGTAAAAATTTGCTAATAAAATAGACAGGCTTTTGTCCTTCTTGTGATTCTTTGACGAGAGCTGCGCTGACTGCCTCTGTTCCTACGGCAAGGTACAAATACAACATCTCTACGTGATCTGGTTTGGCAAGTACTGGCGGGCATGAAAGAGCCCTTTTGAATTCCTGAAAGGCGTTCTCACATTCCTCTGACCATCAGAAGGTGGTCCCCCTTTTTGAGCAAACTAAAAAGGGGGAGGGATTTGTGTGCTGAGTTTGCCAGAAAACGGGTGAGAGCTACTAACCTTCCGGTCAGTTGTTGGACTTCTTTGATTGTTTGCGGGTTTCGCATTTCGATGACTGCCTTGCACTTGTCCTGATTCACTTCTATGCCTCGCTCCGTAAGCATGAAGCCTAGGAAATTTCCCGCAGGAACCCCAAAAGCGCATTTGTTGGGGTTGAGGCGCATGTTAAACCTTCTCAGTCTCTCGAAGACGCCTTGGAGATCTGCTAAGTGCTGGTCTGGCGTTTTGGATTTGGCGATCATGTCATCAATGTAAACTTCTATGCAGTTGCCAATCAGATCTTTGAACACTTCATTCATCATCCTTTGATATGTGGCACCCACATTCTTTAATCCAAAAGACATCATCGTATAACAATAGTTGGCGTTCTGCGTGATGAATGCCGTTTTGTCTTGATCTTCCTCCAGTAACGGGATTTGGTTATATCCCGAATATGCGTCCATGAAAGACAACATTTGGAAACCAGAGGCGTTGTCGACCAGCTGGTCAATGCTCGGGAAGGGATAGGCGTCTTTCGGGCAGACCTTGTTGAGATCAGTGTAGTCAACGCACATTCTCCACGCACCATTGGGTTTCTTTACTAACATCGGATTGGATAACCAAGTTGTGTACTTGATTTCCCTGATGAATCCGGCGTCACAGAGTATCTTGATCTCTTCATCGATGACCTTCTGGCGATCGAGACCAAACTTTCTCTTTTTTTGTGAAACTGGTTTTGCTTTAGGATCCACCGACAAATGGTGGCAGCATACGTTCGGGTCAATACTTGGCATATCAGATGGTTTCCAGGCGAACAAATCTTTATTTTCTTTTAACAGTTGGATCAGCTTGACTTTGACCCCTGGGTCGATGGTCGCCCCGATTGTTGTCGTCTGATGATCTGTCTCACCCAGCACTACATGTTCCAATGCTCCATCTGGCGTTGGAGGGTGGGTGAGATGAGCAGTTCGTGGAACAACTGCTGGAAATGGCATTCCAAAATGAACTCCGGGGGGTGGTGGTTGGTTTGGAACTACATTTCCCCCTGCATCTCATGCATGGGTACTTGATGATGCTGCAGGGCGACCCTAGCACCAGTCGTTGGTAACTGTGGACCAACAGATTGTAGTACAGGAGGTGGGGCCTCTCCAGCGGCCTGCTCAGCTGGGGCTGAATGCATGGATGGCGGGGAGCTTGGTTGTACTGTCTGTACGTGTCCTTCTGGCGTAGTGGCCCTGGCGTGCTCCGTTCTTCTGGTGACCACCATGTTCAGTTGCAAAATGCGTTCGACGTTTACTTGGTAGCTAGAGGAAATGACTCGTCCGATGGGCCTTTGGGTAAGAGAATGGGAATAGAAGTTTATAGCTTCCCACAGACGGCGCCAATGTACCGTAGGGATCTATAAGCCCACTATGTTCCCTTTAGGGATGAGTCACTGTATGGGAGATACCCTTAGCTTAGGTACAGACCAGGCTAAGAGGTATTATGCCAAGCAATAGCAAGACCATAGGTATGTGCAGTAAGCAATAAGACTCAAAGTAAATGGGCAATATTACGATACATAAGATACCTTTAAGTTGTGCCCATGGGGGCTATTTATAGAGGATATGGTGCGGGTTGGTAAGGAGAGGTCAACCCTCCTTGGGATGTACTACCATGATAGCAGTGTTGGGCGTGTTTGGCGCTGCCTTTTGGGCAGCGTTGCGCCTTCTGCGTCTGGCGATGTCAGCACTGGGCAGAGGGTAGTTTTCCCTTTAGGGTGCATGTGGTTGGCGCCTTTGGTGGTTAGCATCCCGAGATGGGGCATTTCGGTGTATCCTTTGGACATGCTGCAAGGTTGGAGGGCGCGCGTCTCCACGTTAGCCTTAGGGTTGACGTGGGTTGGGGCTGAGGATTGGGCCTGGCCAGCTGGGCCGTACCAGTGTTTGGGCCATCCGGAACAATATATATATATATATATATATATATATATATATATATATGGATAGATTATTCTATCTACCATTTTTTCTGCTTACCTTTGCTTATCACTCTAAAACATAATTAGATAAGAATCTTAACTAACATTTATCTTTCTCTCTGCAGATCCCCTTAGGGACTCGCAGGGCGTATGTGATGTGATCTCAACCATTTAAAGCCCTTACCCTTCTTATAATCTTCATCTCCAATTAAATCCACGTATTTAAATAAGTCAACTTATCGGAATCTACATATGGCAATGACATAAGAGCATGAATAGTGAAATGTAGTTAACCTTCCATATTGACAATCGAGTTGACTCAAATCGACCAAAACAACATACCACCTGTTTGTATTTAAAAAAGTCGAATAATCGGAATTTATATGTGGCAATACATGAGAGCATAGAAAGTGAAATGCAATTAACCTTCCACATTGACAATCGTGTTTACTCAAATCAATCGAAACAACACGACCACGTGTCTATATAAAATAATTCAAACTCTTTTCAACCTTAAATCTATGTGAATGATGGTTACAACTACAAATGACATGGGTAGATGCATTCTCTTTGTTATTTGGCATTGCATAAGGACTATTTCTTAATGAGCATTGTTTCCTCTCATAATAAAATATTCATTTGAATTGAAAAAAATAATATTATTTTAAGGGATCCTGTCACGTGGCGTGATCTGTGAATTCCCAAAGAAGAATCAAAGAAACTTGAAGCGGGAAATTAAAAAATTAATAAGTTTCCCGAAAAATCCACGAAACTCATTAAAAACTTTGAAAAAAAAAATATGAAAAAAATTTCGCAGGAGCCAATATTTAGAATCACATGCCATCCATTAAAAAATAACTTTGGGATGTACCGAGTGTGTAAAATACAAATGCTAAACGTCCCCAAATATTCAAATAGCCTATAAGAGGTCGTTTGGTTTAGCTTTTTCTAAAAGTAACTTTTACTACTTCCTTATTTTAAAAGTACTTTTTACAAAAGTTAAAGCTATTTATATTTTTATAAAAATATTTATTTTTTGAAAAAAATATTTGATTTTTGACTTCTGCTTTTCTGAGAAGTTAAATTTTTTAGCTTATGAGAAAAGTAAGTTTTTGACTTTTTTGTGACTTCTCCTTTTTTTAAAAGCAGACATCCAAACGAACTAAAAACGAAAAGTACTTTTTTTCTTGAAAAAAAGAAGCTTTTGAAGAAAAAAAAAAGCTCATCCAAACGGGCCCTAAACGAGTCACCTTTAGCCATCTTCAACCACTTATCTCACCCAATCTAGATATCTATGAATTGAACAAGTTATTTTTTACACACTTCTACTATAATTTTAGGGATTAGATCTTCTCATGCGGCAGAATAAGAAAATATTTTGCAGCGCATACAATCAAATAGGTCCCACTAATTTAAAAGAAAAAAAAGAAAGAAATAAAATGTTGGCAAGCAAATCGACCTCTCACCTGCAGGAGAATATCAATTTTGCCGCAACAAAAGAATTACTTTCCCCATAATTTTATCCACTTATATCACTTATTTCACAATTTTGTTTTAAGCAATTTTCAGGTTATTTTATTTACAAAAATTACAGAAATTTGACCTAAGCAAATTTGGAATTATATCTAATTGAAATGACTTTTAATTAAAAAACGAGCCATAAAGTCGCATTCCCAAACCCATTTGCCGTGCCATGGCTGCATATAACCCGTTTTTTGCTTGTAGTTCTTAATAAAAACCGGGACAACTCAACCATAGAATAATCTGTCAAGTTTCTTTCGAGTTACACAACCCATATATCCAAAAACTAGGTTGTTATTGATGAAGAAGACACCATCCTTATGTTCATTTTTTATTTCTTTTTCATCAAATCTGAAACAATGTCTTTGTGTCAATCCTTAAATAATCTGTCAAGTTTTTTTTAGTTGAACTAGGTTGTTAGCGACAATGAAGACACCACCCGTATTTTTTTTCTCTCTCACCCTTGTGAGTTTTTTTTTTTTTGGCTTTATTTTCTTTTTTTCCATCTTCTTTGAACTCCAATATATTAGAGAATAATATAAACCATTAAATAGACCCTTACCCAACACTTTAAGGTTTTAGGTTGAATTTGTTTTTAACACTATATGCTACCCTCTTTGTATAGCAAAAGAGTCATAAAACTCTATCCATATATATATATATATATAGGAAAAAACATTTCTCAAGCTGCTTGAGATAAGTTTATCTCCGGCCACCCCAAAACTACGTCGTTTTGATTATTTATTTCCTTATATTTATTGATTTACCTTTGAATGGTTATGATTCTCTTTTTCTCTCTCTTCATTTATCACCGTTGATCCATCTTTGTATGGTTATGATTTAGTAGCCGGAGATAGAGTTATATCCGGCAGCTTGAGAAATGATAAGCCCATGTATATATATAGGGAGAGATCTTTTGAATCTGATATAACAGAGAGACAGAAAAGAAAAAATACATTAACACAAATTATGGACATTGCAGTGCAAAGAACACAGATGAAGAACACTAGAACAATTAGTTAGACACCATGATTGTTGAATAAATATTCATAATTTCTATGCATGCTATATCATCAAACCTCATAACCAGGATTTACTTTTTGTTGTACATCTCCATAACTTTCTAACTCTTCCATGTCTTCCAAACTCCCCAGAAAGAAAGGAAGTCTTTGGTGCAGTTTAACTGGTTGAATGGAAAGAATCTTATTTTTGCCATCAGAACCTCTTCCGCCAGCTTGCTCTACAATGAAACTAAGAGGGTTTGCTTCATAAACAAGACGAAGATGGTCCCTTGGATTCATAGCCACACCCCCATATAACAAAGTTCGGTGGAGATCAGCCACCAGAGAACATATATACCTGGCTGAGTATTTCTTGGGATATCTACCTTTTCCTTGTCTAACAGTGTCTATATATTGCCTTAAACCTTCGGGCCAGTCAAAATATCGTGCATCGTTTACAGAATAAATTTGCCCTGACCAAATAATAAGAGAACTGTCAACAACATAAACTAAAGCTATATACATTAACTTTTATTTTTTTACATAGAAACCAACTAAAGAAAATTAATCCGCTGTAAGATGCTTCCAGCAGTGTTATTAAAATCAGACTGGTCATCCACTCGGTCTAGATATTGGGTCACTGATTCAACGGGTTGAACCATATGTATATATATGTCCATAGTCCATGCTTAAAATTACAAAAAATCATAAACAAGTATCTAATACAACTTAACAAGTTCATAATCTAAATTTTAAAGACCATTACACAAGTAACTAACGCACTTTAACAAGTTGAAAACATAAACAAACAACACAAGTAACAATCACAACTTCAAAACACTATTAAACACAAGACCATTGTATGAAACGACATTGTTTTTAAGTTTTTTTTTTTTAGATAACATATGACCAGGCTGAATCACCAGTTTTTTATGAAAGTCGGCCAAGTCAAACTGGGTCGAATACATATCTGACCTAATCATGTATTCGGACCAGTCTGGTTCATCAGTCAAATAGCCAGTCTGATCTGAGTTTTTGAACATGACTTTCAACCTTAGGTAGCTATCTATAACCGGTCGAACAGGCAGGTCTGGTCTCATTTTTTTGAACATGACTTTCAACCATAGGAAGATATATAACAGGAAGATATGAGTTATAAAGCATCAACAAATTAGTAAGGTCATTACTAGATTTGCATACATTTAAATTATGTATGGAATATGTAAACTGCATATGTTACCACGGGGAGGAATTTTAATGCTAGGATTTGTGAGAACAAAGTCTCCTGTTGAATGATCGAGAGTGAATGCATGTGTTCCAGAGCCAAAGGTGATGCAGAGTATAGTTGCAGATGAATAGAGAACATAGCCAGCAGCAACAAGTCTACTTCCACTCTGGAGTGAATTCAGCATAGCCTTGTCCTCTGTGGGTAGATTATCTAGTTCTTCAAGGCGCTTGTAAATACCAAAAATTGTACCCGTCGGAATGGATGCATCAATATTTCGAGAACCATCTAGGGGATCTGTTACGACCACATATGGACCATCATCACTTATCCAAGTTGGTGCATCATCTTCTTCAGAAGCCATGACAGCAACTTTTCCAGATTTTTGGAGTGATGACAATATAATTTCATTCTGCAATGATGCATGATGGGGAGAATTGATTAATCAGATACTCTTTTTCTTTAATATTTAGGGGATATTGTTAGTAGAGGAAATTACAAAGCTCTTTACCAGACATAATTGATAGAAAGAACTTCGATAGAGCATTCAACATTCTTGACTAGTATGGTAAATCAGTATTGCTTTTAAAAATTAAGACCAATGCTGATATGTAATCAACATCAGTCTAACAATCCATTTGATAACTATCATAGAACTGCTTGTCACAACGGCATTATAGGTTTTATCTCCTGCAAGACTTAAGTACACATACACTACTTTGAGTCAAGAGGATAACCAGCTTCAACAAATTCTAAAGGTTACACTACCAAGTAACATAAGAATTTTAAAGGCTTTAACTAGATATCATTATCACAAGTCAAAAGAAAGGTTGTTTCGTGTACCAGTTTCTTTTATTGGTATGTTTTTGCCATTCTCATAATGTTGCTCTACAACTTACTAAGATATAGGGGGCTAAATTATATTAATTTTCTGTGAGTGGTTCAACTCATGAAACCTTCAAATTCCCAAATTTGAAGAATCATATAGTCTAATTTGTAAGAGATATGGTAAGGAGGATGATAGACAATCGTTTTGTTTGCACTTTGCACTTTCATCTGATACTCACCTCAATTTGTAACCAAGAAATGAAATGAAAATGATGATCATCCATTTTCATTCCATCCTTTTACTTCTCTGATTTTCAACCACACCACACACTTAACACAATGGAAAGCACAAAACAGCATCACACTCCTCACCAAATATAGTACCAAGACAATCACATAAAAAGGGTAGGAGGAGAAAACAACACCCAATTTTAGTAATTTTCGTAAGAAGAAAAAAAAAATATATATACCGAGAGAATATCAAGAGGCTTTGGAGCATCCCTACCGGAAACACCACTGGCCACAGAGCCAAGAACCGTTTGTTTCCCAATGCTGGAATTGAAAGGAGAAGCCACAAGAGCTGCAATTTTCTTGCAAGCATATTGAATGTGATCAAGCAACACTACCAAATCGTCTTTTACATTTATTCCTGTCTTACCCACATACTCTATCAATGTAACAAACCCATCATCACCTGCAGATGAAGAAGAACCACCTAAGGCCTTCAGTGACCTTACCCCAAACCCAGAAACCGAAGCCATTCTTGGTCTGCAGAAAGGGGTCCTTCCTGGCAAAAGTTGAGCTTTTGATAGGAAAGTTTGAAGCTTTGGCCGGAAACTGATGAGTTGATAGAAGGGTGATGATGTTGCAGCTGACTGCATATTGTGAAAAAGTTATCTGGTTTTTATCAAGATGTTTTCATCTGACACAATTTCAGTGGTAGATACATCACCACACTCAAAACTATGTTGTGCTGGTATCGATACGGAATATTACATAATAGGATATTTTGACATATTAATTTTGAAAATTATTAAATTTTAATATATTAGAAAATGTTTAGATATTAAATAATATTTTTAATTTAAGTAATATATATTATATTTAATATTTAATAATTTAATAAAAAATTAAATTAAATTTATAATAACCATCAATTTTACAAAGAAACATAAAATGTCATAAATATTTATATTAAACTCAATAAAATGATAATCGTAATCTGACGAATTTAATAATTGGAACTAAAAACACAAGCAATGCAATCTTTGAATCTTGTTTTAGTCTATGCAATGGTAGTTAAATCGAAATTTTACCTAAAATCAGAAAGAGGATAAAAAAATCATAAAACGTAAAATCTTAACGTAAAAAAAATTGTAAAAGCATTTGGAATTTTAATGATATTATTTTAATTAAAAAAATCATAAAATCACATATTTAAATCGTGATTTTAACTACTATGGTCTATACAACATGTGTTAGAGTGTCGGATACTATACTTCAAATTTTTGAAATGTGGGTGGATCATACTAACACATTTTTTTTTGGGGAGGAATTTAAGATAAATAATATTCATTTATATAGGGCAAAGATTTGCGTAAAATTGGCGCTTGTCCGTGTGTAATAGACTAACAGTCTAACAGTGTAAGACTGTTGTTGATTTTATTTCAATCCAATAATTTGGTGTCCACTGATATAAAAAAATGTTTTATTTGAGCTTTAGGGATTATTTTTATTTTTTGAACAATATTAAATATGGGGAGATTATATTCACTATTTTTTTTATCACTTCTTATTATTAATCTTCTTCTGCTATCGATTATAAATATGTACTCCGGAGAGTATATAATTATAGGGAAAAATATTTCTGCAGTTAATGCAGATAAATTATCTGCATTTATTCTCAAAACGACGTCGTTTTAGTATGAAATCTTAAAAAATTATAAATATAAAGACTATTATAACCTGAAATAAATTAAAATTACAAAAACACCATGATTTCTGTCTTAAAACGACGTCGTATTGACTTACTGCAGATAACTTATATGCAGTAACTGCAGAAAAAACGAACCCATAATTATAATATGATTATTTTTTCTTTATCCACTTCAGCCGACAAGAGAAAAAAAAAAGTTTAATATTATAATTATGTATTTTAAAAAATATGTAATTATAATCGGTGGCACAATAATTTTTTTTTACAACAAAATAACGAGTAGATTTTCCTTAAAAATTGTGATAAATTACACTTGCTTCTCTCATGATTTTCGATAAAGTTGCACACAAGATTCTTGTTGTTTGTGGAATTAATTCTCTAATACCCGAGATAACTTTATTTCTGATTACTAAATCATAATCATATAAAGCTGGATTAATAGTAATAAAAAAAGATAGACAAAAAGGAAAATATAATCATTCAAAGATGAATAATTTAATATAAGAAAATAAATAAATATAATGACGTAATTTTTGGATGGACGAAAATAAATATATCTCAAGCTGCTTGAGAAATATTTTTCTCACACACACATATATATATATAAGGCTTATTATTTCTCAAGTCACTTGAGATAACTTTATCTCTGGCCACTAAATCATAACCGCACAAAGATAGATCAATAGTGATAAAGAAAGAGAGAGAAAAAGGAAAACAAAATCATTCAAAGGAGAATCAATTAATATAAGAAAATAAATAAACAAAATGACGTAATTTTAGAATGACCGGATATAAATATATCTCAAGTGACTTGAGAAATTTCTCTTTTTTTTTTTTTTGAAGTTACAAGGAATTGAACACAACACCCTACACTACACACATTCCTAACACACACAAGCTAATCCTAGTGGTGCAAAATTTCTCTCTCTATATATTAAGTGATAATGTATTAAATATACTATTAAATGGTGCTTGACCCTTTTACCCCTATTAAATTAAAAATTATAACTTTGCCTCCGTTCTAATACTGTACATCAATATGTTCCTCTTTGATTGTTGACTCAACAAATTATAACTTCGTTAGGTTTATTTTTTAAAAACTCTCATTTTGACCCAAGGGGGAAAACTAAGAGGTAATCGAGCACCCTTAAACCGTAACTCCCAAAATTGTGACTTTTGCTACAAATTTTCCTCAAATTGTGTGGTGGGTTCCTTTCCTATTTTTTAATGAATTTTCCTCTTGAGTTCATTGTATATTGTGTCACATTTGATTTCTATCGTTTTAATTTGTCCTTCAAAGTGTGCACCATTGAGAACTTCAAATTATCTCTCATTGTGATAGATAATTGCAACATAAGTGTTTAAATTTGAGCTCATCTTTCACACAAAAATAAGATTAAGGTTTGGTTTGAGTTTGAATATTTGCAAAACTTTTGGAATATGTAAGTATACTCACAATGATTTCAAAAGGTTTAAGGTTTAGGGACGGTGGATGAAAGTCACTTTGATGGGTTGGAATAGAGATAAGAAATGAGTGAAATTTTGATGTAAAAAATGGATATATATAAAATGAGGTCGAAATTCATTAATATAGAGTTTCTGGACGCGAAATAATTAATTACATAAGTCTTGTAATCAATTATTTCATCCACGCGTAAAATAATCGATTATATAGCTCATGTAATTGATCAAATCACGATCAAACATAAACAAATTAGTATATAATTTTGATTTAAAGTTAAAAATAATTTATAAACAAGAACGATATAATAATATTTATTTTAATCCCAAGTAAGAGTGAAAAAGAACTATTAAAAGAACTACCAAAAAAAATATTATCAAAAGTTATTTGATTATTGATCAAAATTTAATCTTTTGATTTGTTTGCTATCTCTTTTTTTGTTGTTGCTCTTTTTAAGAAAACATTAAATTATCATGTTGTATAGCTAGATATTTATGGCGGCAAGCGTGATTTACTTGGAGAAATCAAAGTTATCATCCATGCCTAGAAGCCTGTTTGACTTTTCAGCTTACTTGAGTCACGGATAACATTATGAGTCAGATTCCCTGCGAATAAAATTATATGCTTTTTCTGATATAAAAAAAAATTAATATTTTTTTTGTAACCAAAAAATAAAATAAAAATTATATGCTTGAGTGTATTATAAAGATAAAGATGCAAATATCGGTGTGACAGTGAATACACAATTCCTTACTGTATATACGAGAATTGGGTTGATTGCTATCTACTAAGTGAAAAACCAAGATGGTGTCAGATACAGTTGAACTCCTGAAGAATGAGATTCCTCTGGAGCAACAGTCGGTGGTTTTAGCTGAAGACACTGTAAATGGTCTTGTTCTTGTGGACATCATAAATGGCTTTTGCACAGTTGGTGCTGGAAATTTGGTATCACCTTAACTATTTTAGATTCTTTTTCCTTTAAGAAGTGTTAAGAGGCATATATATAGCCTCATGCGTGTGTCTGTTTAAATGCTTCTTCTTCTTTTGTGTGTGTGTGTGTGTAAATGCTTTTCAGTATTGATAAACTAGAATATTCTTTTGTGTTGACTTCATTGTAGTTCACTCAAGAGTTGAGTGTCTTCATAGATTTTATACTTATACTCTTGAAGTGAATCAAACCTTTAAGAGATGGATGATATTTTCAGGCTCCAAGAGAACCCAATAGACAGATTTCAGGAATGATCAATGAATCAGCAAGGCTAGCTAGACTGTTCTGTGAGAAGAAATTGCCAGTTATGGCTTTCTTAGATTCTCACCATCCTAACAAGCCAGAGGACCCTTATCCCTCTCACTGTATTGTTGGGACTGATGAATCAAATCTAGTTCCAGGTGTGGCAATTATTCACATCTTTTTCTCTTGACAAAATCACACACATAATTGATAATTCTCATGCATGATATAATATATATTAGAGTGGATACATAACCACATATGCTGGGTACTAATACTAATATTGCATCATATGAACTAACTGCTAAGATGTACATATCATGTTCAACAATACTTTTTTCTTACTAGGTAATTAATACTGTTGAGGAATAAATATAAATATTCTATCGTGTTGTGTCAACCAAGAGCATCTAATAGTTTCTTCTCACCAAATAGTATTTTGAATGCTACATAGATTTCCTACTAATATATTGTGATGTGAATTCCCACTACTATTTTTTTTTTTCAAATTTCAACTCTATTCAAAACTCTCCTGCTCCCCTTCTCCCTCTCAGTGCATGCTGTGTCTTAATCTTCTTCAATTGCAGCGTTAAGATGGCTAGAGAATGAAACCAATGTAACAATCAGGCGTAAGGATTGTTTTGATGGATATTTTGGCTCAATGGAAGAAGATGGTTCTAACGTTTTTGTAGATTGGGTGAAGAAGAATAAGATCAAAACTGTGAGTATTATTCCAATTTGATTATTTTTTTAAAAAATTTACTGTTCCTGATGCGCAGAGTCTGAACTTCTAATCTCATCTTATTAAAACCATTAATTTATTTTGCTTGCCTTGGTGAAGCTTCTGGTTGTAGGTGTATGCACAGATATATGTGTTCTGGATTTTGTATGCTCCACAATGTCAGCTAAAAACCGTGGTTTTCTCAAGCCTCTAGAAAATGTGGTGGTGTATTCACATGGCTGCGCTACCTTTGATATCCCTATGGAGGTAGCCAGAAACACCAAAGGAACTTTAACTCATCCTCAGGTATTACATATAATATAACAGTCTATGGAAGCATCAAAAGTTCATTTTTCTTAAGTAAACACTAGCTTTACTGAATATCTTTCCCCTAAAAGTAATCTCAGAATGTGTCAAAGCTAAGGCATACATTTAATGCATTCTAATATAACTTTAATTTTCAGGAGTTTATGCATCACGTAGGTCTGTATATGGCCAAAGAACGGGGTGCCAAGATAGCAAATGAAGTGTTGTTTGGTGCAGAAGAGAAGGCTTAAGTCTGTTGTGTGTGGCTCTTCTGAATAAAGCTCTATAAGATACTTTATATAAGGTTGGTCTAATAAGTTGCAAATGGTCTTGTGGAGGTGACCCCCATTAGGACTATATAATCATCATATGTAAAATATAAGCAGCTAACACTTTTAGACCATGGTATGAAATCTAAATTTTTGTACTTGTATGCAAAGAGGATGCTTTATATGCCATTTCAAATTTCTTCAGTTCATTATTCCACACAACAAAATTGGTGCGATGGTGAGTGCCCCCCAAAAGGAGAAACACAATGAAATATAAAATGCCTTCCTGCATAGCAAACGAAGGGACTATCAAGTTGTCAGTTTTGAGTAATCCTATATGAACTTCTACAAAAAATTTGTTGATGAATAAAACTTTTTTCGTTTTTCTTGGGAGGCAGGGGATGCTTGCAAAAACCTAGGGAAGAAAGGGCATAAAGGTGAATAACCTCTTTTCCCTTAACAGATATTTGACACGATACAATACGAATAACTCGCGATCTCAAATACGTCGTTTATTATGTGATTGGCATGATATAAAATACAAATAACAAGTATATTGAAAGTTGCATTTACCAGTGTCGTGTCACACAATACAAATAATTACAAAAAGATTAATGTAGATTAATTTCATGTTTGCGAGTTGACACATAATATGACACAAATTTTTTCTTGTCCGTTTTTGTCAACATGAATATGACATAAATTTAAAAATGGATCAATTTGAATACGAATTTTTCGTGTTGTGTTCATGTTGTATCAGCTGTCGTGTTAACATTTATCATCCCTATCATGTCCTCGTTTAATGAGAAGTTTCATCTCATTTAAAAGGGTGATAATAGGATACTAGTACAACATATGAAAAATATTTCATAATATTTTAATTATATCTTAATATTTTAATCATAATATTTCATAATATTTTAATATTTTAAATTTATTTTCTGACATAATTAGAATTACTCTTCTTTGTATTACACACTATTAATTTCATAGAATATTAGCCTAGAAGTTATTTTTCTTCTTTTCTTTCTTCTCTACCTAAATTCTTAAAATTTTAATATTGTATTAAAGCGGTATTATCTTACAAGACTTTGTTCAATTACTATTCTATTTTTCATGGTCGAGTTTCTTAAAATTTGAAAATTTATTGTGTTCTTCTTTTCTTTTTTTCCAATTTCGAATTACCTTTTCTCTTGGTTCATCTTAGAGGTGCAAATGAATAGGAGCGTGCTAGGCTTCAGCTTAAATATGTGAGGCGCGTGTAAAATATTTTCAGTCTGGTCTAATCTATTAGCCTGGTGTTGGCCAAATTATATGTCAGACTTGGTCTATATTTGAAAAAATAATAGACTTGTTCTAGGTCTGTTAGTATCTTTAAGCTTATTTGACATTGAACAATTAAAAAAATAACTAAAATAATATTATTTTATCATTCAAAATTATTTAAATAATACTTTTATTTATGTTATTTAAAATAAATAATATAATATAGGCTAGCTTATAGGTTGGGTCTTGTAAAAAAAAGCTTATAACATGTTTTCGAAATAGACTTTTTTTAAGGCTTGAGCCTATTTCATTTACTAGATATAATAAGCTAAGTCTAGTCTAATATAAGTTGAGTTACTATATGGTGCAATTATTGGATTTATGAAATTACAAAAAAAATTGGTCAATTAGTAAAATAATTAAATGATTTGATTACTTGTAAAGTGGTTCAATTCGGTTGATAATTTAATCCGGTTCATTTGCTTTTTTTTTTCACACTCCTATAAATATAACTTATCATTTTATCTTTTATATCACATAATCACGTATAATATTAATTTCATATAATATTACTAAGTTTTATTTTTCTCCTTTTCTCCTTCTGTCTTAATCTACATAATTTTAACATATACAATACAATCGGTAATATATAATTCTAAATTTGAAAATACTTCAAAGTGATTACAAAGGATTACTTTGACTATTACACCCGAAACGAAGACCCTCTAAGTGGCTACAATTCAAGACAGAAGAACAGTCTTACGGTACTGTACTTCCGACCGAGTAAAGGTTCATTTGTTAAAAGTTAAAAGGTAAAACATCATCTACAAAATTCTAAGGACTCAAAACATGTGCGGAAATTATATGTCATATACTTCTCAATACTCGTAGTAACTTAGCTGTATATGGAATGCGCAAAGTATATTGATACATGGGCCATGGAAGATCTAGCTAAATAACAGAAAATGTATGCTAAGAGTTGGTCTTGGCAAAAATAAAATGGAAGTGGAGAACAATGAATATGGTGGGAATGAATGAGTAAATAACATTTTCAAAAGAATAAACATTAATTAAAATTACATTTATGTCCTATAGTTCTCCTTAGTTTATAAATAAGGAGATTGATATTAGGAAAATTAAGGACAAATGTTATCCTCATTCTTGTTTCCTCTATATCCTCCTCAGTTTCCCAAACATAAACTTTCACCCGATTTTCATTCCACCACAAACCAAGTTTTAAGCATGTCTCAATAAATTAAATGCAAAGCATAAGGTAACTGGGCATACACTCAAGTTCATTGAGGGAAGGTCAGGCCGGGATTGAAAAAAGGCACTATGGTTTTGTCATCTCCAAATCAAATCTGTAATCAAAATTTTGGGAAGACCCTTTCGGGACCTTCAATTCTGCAATATAAATTTAATAGGAAGCTAAATACCAAAGACTGAATACTAATCAAAATGAGAAGATAAAATAATGCCATTTTTAATGAAAGATTTCTTTCATCCTAACAGAAAGAACAATGATATGTAAACCCTATTACAAAAAAAAAAATAAAAAAAAATGATATAAACCCTGCACACATTAAACTAAGCATGATTATGAATATACGTTACAAGGGAATATAACTTGTAAAAAAAATTAGGAACCATATACAAAGTTGATGAAAGATACCCTGTGAACACTACACCTCCATAATACACGGAATGAAGAGACCAGTACATTGCACTTTAGTGCTGATATTATGAATCCCCCTTCATTCTATAATTAGTCAAGCTACAGCAACCAAGCTTTAAGATACCCCAGTCAGTCGAGTTAGAACTAGACAAGCAGCCAAACGCTCAAATTCTATGCTGCTTGGCAGAAAGCTGGTGGTTAAAATCTTCTGAAGCTGTACATAAGAGAGAGAAAAACATGAAAATCAACATCAGAGAAAATTGACGTTCACTAAAAAATCCATATAATGTAGTTAGAATTAAACACTAACGTAGTTAGAATTAAACACTGGATACCTTAAATGGAAGACCCTGCAGTGATAGGTGATGTCTTCCATTAGAGCACAAGATTTTAGCATTCATCAAAACCTGGAGCCTACAAAAACAACAATCTTCAATCATATATTTAAGAAGCTTGTAACATGAAATCTTCAAGATAATTAGAAACACCCAGACACTTCATGCCAATTCCACTAAAAACCAAAACCAAAGATACAGAATAAAAATTCACACACACAAAAAAAAAAAGATACAGAATAAAACAAAAACCCAACACTTAACAACACAACAATTGAAGGAAGAATTTCTATTTTATAAACAGATCTTTGCTTTCTTTTAGATAAGTGTAAATAATTGCTGATGATTTTACAGGTTATGTTACTAACCATATATAATAGTATACCTCTAAACGTGTTACAGAAGTTTCATATTCAGTAATAAAAGAAAAGCAAAGCACTAAAGAGTTTCACGCTTCCCATTTCAAAATTTTCTCCTTTTCTTCTGGTTTTACATGATATCCAGAGCATGGGGGGGAAAACCAACATTTTGAACCACTGCTAACGGTAATAAACAATCTCATACCAATTACCCACCATGTTCCAAAGCTTGGTGGTGACTGAGCAAGGCAGTGCTCCAAACCAGCCACGTAAATCTTTAGTTTTCTGAGTGGCTCCAATTTCAGAGTCTCCAAAACCTATGATCATAAAGACCTAGAAGCTTGTCATCCTCTGCTGTAGCATGTGCCTCCTTTCTCAACTACTCTCTAGTGATTTTAATTGCATGAAGGAATGCGCTACCTAGATTACTTCAGATTTTGGAACCTGACATTCTTCTACGAACCTCTTATCCATCCTTTTCCAAGGCTATTCATCGTCAGAAAAAACCACAGCTTGAACAAGAATCCCTCATAAGGCTGATGATACCCAAAAGTTGATGCTCCAAAAACTGGTTCCCTTATTTGAACTGTAAAGAACCAATTCAACCTAAAAGCTTAAGCTGTTGGTGAGGCTATATTAATGATTTTGTAAGGTACCAATTCAACCCAAAAGCTTAAGCTGTTGGGTGATGCTACATTAATGATTTAATATATCTCAACACGCCCCCTCACACGAGAGCCCACTGGACTTGAGGGTGGACGATGCACAGGCCCACCTACCTGTGCGAAGAAAGAAATTCCACTAGAAAGAAAGTGGGGGGCGGTGAGGATCAAACCCGGTACACTGAGGCTCTGATACCATGTAAAGTACCAATTCAACCCAAAAGCTTAAGCTGTTGGGTGATGCTACATTAATGATTTAATATATCTCAACAGATTTTATATATCTCAACACGCCCCCTCACATAAGAGCCCACTGAGTTTGAAGGGTGGACAATGCACAGGCCCACCTACCTGTGCGAAGAAAGAAATTCCACTTAAAAGAAAGTGGAGGGCGGTGAGGATCGAACCCGGTACACCGAAGCTCTGATATCATGTAAAGAACCAATTCAACCCAAAAGCTTAAGCTGTTGGGTGAGGCTATATTAATGATTTTATATATCTCAACATGAACAAACTATAGAACCTCTAGTATTTCCATGGATAAGTTGGAGGGGACTAATTATGCCACCAGGGCCTCTCATATTGAGTTATGGCTTCGACGACAAGCTAATGCCCCTAATTGCTCGACACAAGCTTGAGGAACATGTATCCAATCCATTTTGTTAGGGAAAATTTAGGCTACCTTTTCGGACTTTAATGAGTAATTTCCTACTCATTAAAAAGAATATGAACAGAGCCATTACTTGGACCGGTTGATTTCTGGTTCACTGTTTCCAACCTATCAGTTTGAGCCAAGTTTTATAACAAAGCCATTTAGGAAACCATCAGCTAAACACTAAAGTAAAGCCATGAAAATATCCCAAAACTAAAGGCCGAAATGGACTAGGCTAGGCTTAACTTGAAAAGGTCAAGTCACATTATCAAAACATTGGCCTTAACCTGACCTATTTCCTATCACAGGATTATTTTTTGCTTGGCCTTACATGCTCATGAAACATAAAAAGCTTGGCATGGCTTGAAAGCCTATTTAATGGCCTATATTACATGGTCTTCGAATAGGTCAATGGGCTTAGGCTTTATAGGTTTCAAATAAACCTAAGCCTTTAACAAAATACTGCATTGTGTATTACAGTAAATAAATCACAAAAAAAAAAGGCTGGCCTGTTAGGCTAAAAAGGCCTTTTAAAAAACCTAAGCCTGGGCTTAATTATTAATAAGGTAGGCCAAGCTCAGGGTCAAATAATTCCTAATATAAATACAAGCATGTTGCTCCAACCAAAGACACCACATCTAACATCATGTGCAGATTTGTAGATAACTACAGATTTGATCTATTTCAAGTTTGTACTCACAGATCATATTAACAATACAGAAGGAGAAAAAAATTGATGCAGAAGATACATTTCATATCAGAGACTACTTCTATGACATATTAACCATAAATGAGAACTTACGCTAAAAAATCTGAAGAAAGAATTTACAAGTCTCTGATATAATGAACAACGAAACCCTACTGTTGAAGCCTAAGCCGATTGAAGAAGACCAAAAAATGATACTCAGGGGCCCAGTACACAAATCCAACAACTGGCCCTGCTTTTATGTGCTGCAGATATCGACAAAAGGTAAGTTGCAATCAGAAACATTTGCACAAAAGTAATAAAGGGTAATTACAAGCTGGAATTATAACAGCACAGATTAAATAATTAGTCAAGAATGAAGAATACAAACCTTGCCATCTAGAATCACAAGTTCACCATCAACCCATCGAGGATTCTGAAACCCTGGCTCAGCCAACCTCCCTTCACCTTTATAGCGAGCAATCTGGAATGTCAAAAACATCAGAGTAGACTACAGAACAATAATAATCTTCTCTTCTTTATTGTGAATCAATGCCAATTTAATAACATTTTTTTTTTGGGGGATTGGGGAGTTTGGGGGGAGGGGGGAATAGACAAAGCACTGAGATTTAATTGGGACCCCCTAAATAAAAATAATAATAATTTATACCACTCCAAACTCTTCAGGAATTATCCCTTTATGAGGAAGTTGATACCTCTTTCCAACTTTTGCACGAAATGCCACCTAAGGAGATAAAGGAACATGACTAATGAGATGATTGATTAAGATTGCATAATGAGAAAATTAGCTCCATAAAATGAATGCATGTTTGTTACAAAAGATACAACAGATATCTTGGATTTTGTTAAACTCAAGTCAATACTACAATAGCTATAATTCCATAATGATGCTTTTAATATAGCAGAAAACATAATATATCCATGTTATAGAACACCCACAAATTATGTATGGGGCTGGCATTGATAGCCAGCAGATATTTATGCTAACACAATGCATACAACAATTACCAGCTTGACAGCAATCAAAATTGTCAATCAATCAAGCCATCCAGCACCTTACTAGCCATGTTACTTCAAAAAACATCATTTCAGTGCTAAACAATAGGTTATAACTATACAAACTGGAAAAACACTTTCTGAGTTAACATACAGGAGTCACATTTTCCTTGTGTATAATCTGTCCATGATCTGTTTTAAGCTCAACAACACACTCACAGTACATTAAAGGCAGAAAAATCCCTGCAATACATTGGAAGACAGCAAAATGGCTCTCTAGACCTTCTCCAGATAAAAAATAATAGTGAAGGTGTTTGAACTCATCTTCCTACTATACAAAGCATGACTAAAGTAACCAATTCACAGTGTTAAAACAAGTCTTCTAAGTATTTTTAAAAATTTATATACAACTTTTTCCATATATTTATCAATTAAATTATCAATATTTTTTATTTATTGATAAAGAAAATATTTAATAATATTTAGCTTTGTAATGCTTTTTATTTGACTTCAAATAATCATTTATTACCTTAAAATTTATTCAAATAGTATTAGTTACTATTAATATTAATGTATATTTTAAAAATGTTTTAAAATTGATAGAAAATAAGAAGTATCCAGCGAGTACACGCAATCAAGGTAGATAAATCCAGTTATCAAGAGCATAATAACATTCCATAAAAAACCATTGCTATCAAGGTTTCCGGTCATCAAGAGCATAATAACTTTCCATAAGAAAAACCATTGCAATCAAAAGCATAATTAATTTCCATAAGAAAAACCATTGCTATCAAGGTTTCCAGCTCGTAGCATATTTCTCAGCAACAACATCCTCAAATTCTTGCTAGCACAATCAAACATTGCATTTTCTATATGCAGAGGTGGCATCTTCAAAACCTCCCCCCCCCCCCCCCCTCCCTCTTTCACCTGGGAGCTCAGATTGCATACAGAGAAACCAATATTACAACAGAGTGTAGTAAAGGACGGAGATTTAAAAAATAAATAAAATAATTTTGTACTAAAAACCACTCCCCATTAAACCCTGATTGGAGAGGATAAGATGAGGGTAATTCTTATATGTAGCTTTACTCTTGCATATTTGCAAAGAAACTGTTCTCGGATTTTAACCCGTGATCTTTCAATCACAAAGGAATAGTTTTACCACTACTCTAGGCTCGCCAATGTAAAGAACCAATTCAACCCAAAAGCTTAAGTTGTTGGGTCAGGGCCTCTTTAGTGGTTTATATTATACTCTAACACTCCTACTCACAAGAGAGCCATGGGGCTTGAAAGGTATATGATGCATCAGGCCCAGCTTACCAGTGCTAAGAAATTCCACAAAGAAAATAGGAGGCGGCGAGGATCAAACCTGGGATACGAGGCTCTAATATCATGTAAAGAACCAATTCAACTTAAAAGCTTAAGCTGTTGAGTGAGGGCCTCTTTAATGGTTTACATTATAATCTAATAGCCCTCTTAATAGTTTGTACAAGTCAATCAAATGTTTTTTACAATATTACCTGGCCAGCTGGTACATAAGGATCCCCAGTTAGTTTCAACGCTTCTACATACTCATAAAACTCAAGATCCGAAGGCTCCTTAGCCCCATCCTCTTCTTGCCACTGACCAACTCTACGTCTCATTTGAATAACTTCAGATGAGTAAAGCCCATGTGCACCAATGTATAGACCTGATGAAAATGAAAATATTTGTTACTTAGTTTACATTACACTACAGATTAAAAACAAACATCCTAGTGTCAGCAGCCAATATTCAGCACCTCATAATAATCAAATCGATAAGTTCTCTAGAAAATCACCATTTAACGGATCAAACGAAGTTGGTATTTCAATGCGATTGAAAATAGTTGACCCAGATAATGGTTGATGGTTCTGGGCTTGGCTTAGAGTGAGACTTATTAATTCTCCCACCTCTTTCAGCACCTAAAAAATGAAGCAAAGCATTATAGTCTAAACCACTTATGGCTAGATTCTACAAGGATATTGAATTCTGAAAAAAATAATAGTTCGCAGTTTCTATTCAACTACTTGAACCTACCTTTGAGGGTACCTTTCCCCTTCCAATGAATTTAGCAAGGTCAAAAATAACATGATCAGCTCTGCGTCGACCTTGAAACTTAGTTGACTTATCCAATGGAGAATTTCCTTTATCATGACCATCCTGTTGGTTGACTTCTTTTTCAACAGTAAAGGAAAATGAACCACGCCCCTTCATCTCCAGCTTAGCAGGGACTCGAAGCAAATTTCTAGTGGATAAATTGCTGGAAAGTTTCTGAACAAGACCACCAATGACAACTTTGACTGCAATTTCATTCTGTTCTTCACGTTCAAAAGTTCCCAGACCAGGATTTATTTCAATCCCATCATCTCCCTCTCGGTCAGTTTCAGACTTAATGTCCAGTTCCAGACTTTCTGTATCATTTTCATTCTCTTCACCTTCATCATCATCACCATCTTCATCTGCATCTTCATCCTCGTCTTCATCTTCGTCTTCATCCTCTTCTTCCTCAATTATCTGCTCAATCACCTTAGATATAAGATCCTTGTCTACTTTCTCTGGAGTTATTACCTTGAAAATCTTCACCTTTACACCAGGAATCATATCTTTCAAGACATTCTGAAATCCAGGCATACCCTCAGCAGGATCAGAGCCATCTTTCCTCTCATCTCCACTATCCATATCTTCAGTACTCACAACAAACAGCTCACTTCTATCTTCAGTAGACTCCACTGAACTCAATCTCGAAGCAGCATCCAATGCTTTAGAGGAGGTTGTTGGAGGACCATTGAAAGCCCCTCTTCGCTTCAAGTACACAGCCTGAAAAAAGAATATCCCATTGCAGTATTGCTATCGGATAACTTCTGTATTATTGTTATTATAATTTTTTTTTTCTCTTTTCTTTCGTAAAATAGTTATCATAATTGTTATTTTATTTTACTGTCTCTATTGTATGGTACCTTTTGAATAGAGAAAATAAAACAATGACGAGGTATTAGCAAAACTTGAAACAGCAACAAACTGGTTTAATCCCAAACTTCGGAAAGTTAACAAAAAAATATTCATTTGAAACTTTTTCCTCTATTCTGGATGCAGTTAACAAGTGTATTACTACTCTCCATGCGTAGGTTAGCACTGTATACTCTTTTATTGTACGTAACAAACCATTTTTATTACTTTCTGCTCAACTAAACAACGATGTCTATTTAGTAATTAACAACCTAATCAATCAAATTGTTAGATATATATAAATCCATTAATGTAACCTCACCCACCACCTTAACCTTTTGGGTTGAATTAGTTCTTTATATGGTATCAGAGCCTCAGTGTCACGGGTTCGATCCTCTTTTAGCACAGGTAGGTGGGCCTGTGCATTATCCACCTTTTAAGCCCAATGGGCTCTTGTGTGAGGGGGTGTGTTAGAGATATATAAAACCATTAATATAGCCTTACCCACCAGTTTACGCTTTTGGGTGAGATGGTTGCTTCACACAAATTAATAACTATTTCTCTCTCCTAATAACCCGTATTGTCATAAATAGTTCTCTCTCTCTTAATAACAACCAATTAAACCCCCATCTTTCCTAAATCCTAATAACTACCAACTTCATAAATTTTATCAATTAAAAATATTAATCTTGTTCAGTCAATAATTCAATAATAGATAATTTTAAACATCAATGATAACAATAAATTACATGGCATCAATTGTACATGCATAATGTTTATTATTATTTTTTAATGATAGAGAAATAAATTATAGTTGTGTTATTTTATTACTATTTTAAAAATAATACATTGAGGCCTCTCCTTTTTTTAATAAAAAGGAAAGCAAATTACTGCATTATTAATTTTTATAAATAATAATGAGATAAAAATTTGAGATTGGTAGATATTTGGAGAGAGAAAGATTTATAAATTTGGAAACTATTAGGAGAGATAAACATTTACTTATTTAATATTAGTGTTTAATTACTAAATTAGAAAGTGGCATTTAACTGATTTAAGTTGAGTTGAAAGAGACAAAAGTAGTTTTTTTACCAATAAGTGTGTGTAGAGTGCTAACCTACACATGAAGGAGAAGAGGTTAGCATTCCCAATGTAGGAATATATATATTATAAATTTCTCAATAATTTCAATTCATATGAAATGAGTGGGCCACAAACAAGTACAAATTCAACAATATGATTCAACTAAGTTTTGCGACTTTGCCCCATACTATGATTACAGAAACAAAACAGTTAAAAATTAAAATGCCAAAAGGAATCCTTTGTATTTAGGGGAACTCAGCATGAATCCAAAAGAATCAAATAGATGCCCATAACTGAAGTCAGAAATGTCACAAAAGTGTGACAACATTCCCCACAATAATCTTTATTTATGATTATAACTTCTAAGATCACATTTGTCCACTGACACTAAGACAATAGAAGCTCCATATGAACACTAGGAAGTAAAATTGCCCAAATGTGTTTGAATCTGCATTTCTTCCTACTAAAAAAATAAAACCCAAAAGGGCTCCATTTCTATTAATAAAATCCAACTCAGCACTAAAAATCCACATTGGTTAGCATTCCATACTGTTTATATTTTTTGGAACAGAATATCTACAAGCAAATTATTATACTCATGTTAATAATTAGGATACATTAGTATATGAAATAAACCATAAATTGAAACTTAATTTGGATTGTGAACTACAAGCAATACACTTCATTCTTGCATGTAATCCCAGTTGCACCACCATCATCCCCATGATTAAACATATATTGGCTTTTTAAACAGAATAACAAACAGGAAACCTGTTTAACAGTCAGCATAGAAGATGATCCTATGCATACTCGTATATTCAGATAGCAAAATTTTGAATGGGGAAAGAGAATCCATCTTCAGTGCAATTAATTTTATCTATTTTTATGTAATTTAGCTCAAATTTTGGAGATGATTACCAGATGTTTATATTGCAATGATCCCAACAGAAAATAATGGAAGTTATGGGGTCATTCAAGAAGAGATACCTGTGACTTGAATTCACCTTTCTTATCCATTGTAAGAAAAAATTCAAATAGAGGAACACCAGCAGCAGATGTTGCAAGTTGCCTACAAAAATATGGCAAAAGTTTTAACACCACAAGCTACACAAGGTAGTAGCAGGACCACCTAAAACATCTCACGTACATAAATGCCCTGAAACTCATCCAAAAGTGAAAAGTTGTTTCCAAGACCATTAAATAATAAATTAACTCCACAAGATAGATCTTATACAAGGAAAACAGATGGCACTGAAAATGCCTGTAAATTTTATATAGAGAACTATAGTATCCTGTATACATCTTCGTTTAATGACCTCTGAGCATAAAACCCCTGGTCTATCCGATTCATAAAATTCAGCACTTAGACTCCCGAGAATAATATGCCCCAGAGTAATACTTGTTTCTCTATTATTTAGGAATTTTCAATTTTCTATTTAATTACTTCATTCAATCATAGATAAGTTTCTCATCTTGACCAAGGTGTTCATCAATATGAACAAGCACCTAAAGGTGCTGAAGGAAGCATGACAAAAAAGTGCTAGGCTGCTAGCTCATCAAATTGGTCAAAGGTTATATAGCTACAGATCCTCATATTAATTTAAAATAATACCAGCTAAATTTTTAGAAGACAGTCAACGACAAGGTTAGCAAAGCAAGAAAAACTATACAATAAATTAGCTTGTCAGTACTGAACAGGCATAATTTGAAGAGGGAGTTAAGGTCAAAGCAACTTAACTCAATAACAATTATGTAATTCAACAAACTGATCTATGATAAAATAATCATCATATTTGTCAAGCAACCAACTCTCCTAAAAGCTTAAGTTGTTAGGTAAAGATAGACGAATAATTTTATGTATCATATTATATTTCTAACGCGCCCCTCACACAAGAGTCCATTAGGCTTAAAGGGTGGACAATACACAGACCCACCTACCTATGTTAAGGAATTCCACAATTAAATATTTATTAGAAGAATGGGGGTGGCAAAGATTGAACTTTGGACCACATAGGTCAAAAAGGCTCTGGTACAATATCAAACAACAAACTCTCCCAAAAGCTTGAGCTATTAAATGAAGGTAGATGAATGATTTTATATATTATATGATATTTCTAACAATATACATGTCAAGCAACAAACTCTCCCAAAAGCTTAAACTGTCAGGTGAAGACTGATAAATAATTTTATATATTATATTATATTACTAACAATATTACTTCCCAACAATCCCTCCCACCATTGATCTTCTCAGTTTATGCACATAAGACATACCAATTATGTACATCGACTGGTATCTATTCTGTTTGTATCAAGCAGAAAATGTTGTACAAACATGGTGGTAGAAAAAGATGTTTCATTTCAAGTCATTGTAATATTATCGTGTGAACACAGAGAAAGAGAGAGAACACTTAAATGTTAACCTTACTGATTAGGCTCCCACTAACTGAATGCATATACCAAGAATGATAGGAAATAGTGTCACAAGTGTACATGCAAATGAGCATCCCGTATCTTTAATACTCCCCCTTAAGCTGGAGTATAGATATCACAGTTTGTTACAGATGAAATAAGTCCTAACCCACGTTGAAGCCTTGTAAATGAATCTGATAATTATTATTTGGTTGTTAAATATAAGTAGAAACAGGGTTCTGCTAATGACAATCTACTTCAATACATTTTGTCCTCCGTTGAATTAGAGAAAATATGCATAGCTGATTGATTATCACACCTTAATCTCACTAGGGAGCTGTTGGCTAACTCAATTTCCCACCGTCTTGAATACATACCAGCTAAATTTAAAATAGGGGGAAAAAGGCTGGAGACACAAATCCAACTAGTAACTAGTTACTGTTCCAGTATCATTATTTATACACAAAGGAGCTAGAGCTACAAATGTACAAACACATAAGCTAAGGCCCATTCGTATGAGCTTATTTTAGTTTATCTACTGCAATAGGAACATATGAAGCATTTTGACCATGTTTGGATGACCTTATTAAAACAGCTTTTCAAACCCACATAAGCTACTTTGGGGCTAAGACTAGCAGAAAGGATAAGCACAAAAATAATTCAACTTATTCCTGAACACCCTTCCCTACTCCCCCATCCCCAACAAAAGGTCCCATAGTTCATGGCTTTTAATTTCAGGTTGGGTATAATTTGAAATAATTGACAATCATAAAAAATAATGAATTACCAATTGCCACATATCTAAGGTAGCAGAACTCTAACCCAAATATTTTAGAGACGTTCACATAATCCGTTCCTTAATAGTACAGTGCTAATGTGGTGGAGCATCTCCTTTACCAAAATAAGCTTTTCCTTTTCATGAAAGAGGCAAATTTCCTAACATGCTTTTATCCTCAAGATATAGAAATTACCTAGGACTATAACTCCTTGCCACATATCTTCCATGCTCTGGAGTTATGCGGATAATAAGACCATGTGTATCATTAACATCTTTTGAAATACCAGCCCACCAACCCACCTGCAAGAGCCAATACATATGTAATTTTAAATAATTTTATTCATGATTTCAAGAGATACAACAACATTACAAGTCAAAATAGATGTTAAAAACAGTGCAATTTGTTGGCAGAGCATGCAACACTAAATCCATTTAAAAGAAAATGAAGGATACAATCCCCCAATTCATATGTAAGTGAATTAGAACCATAATTCTAGCCATAGTAATAAAAGAAATGTACCCTACAATATAAAAGCACAATAATAAGCAAACCAAACATGCCCATAAAAGGATTCTTATCTGCTATCTCCTAATATTGACTATCATTAGATTCCACAGCTGATTGCAATCTCTAAGAATAAATTTAGTCTGCATACAACTCCTCCTAACAATGAATAAAGTGGCAAGAAAGGTCTTGTCTTGATGTGCAAACATATTTTCAAAACAGCAATTTAAGCAGGTACAAGTATTACAAAGGTCACCCTTTTACATTTCACGTGACGTTCTATTCCCACCACATTGCAAAGATATTCATGCAAGTTGTCATTAAACAAATTCTATGAGAACTCACAAGTCCAGCACCAGCTTTATCTCTTAAAAAAGCTGCATCACCATACCGCTCTTCTTTTATGGCTCTCTGAAAGATTAGAAAACATGCATATATATACGTGAAATACTCACAAAATTGTGAAAAAAGAAAGCACAAAAACTAGAGCCCAAAAAAAGCCTTCGTTTATCAGAAAACCATCATGGAAATCAAAAGTCCTACACTGAGATGAGACATCACTCTTCCAACACTGTCATTGTTAGCTGCAGCTGCAATTGCCACCTTAAGCCTAGCAGCATCTTCAAAATCCTCGAAATATACAGCACGACTTAACCGAGACTGTTGAGCACAAAATCATGTCAGCAATTAATTGTCACAAGACCAAAAAGTTAGCCAATAATTTGAATCATATACTGTTCAAAGAAATCCCACATAAGTGTGGAAATGGCATGAGAGTTCCCATGGACAATAATAATAGGTTTCTACTTTCTTCATGTAACATTAAGAGTTGCCATTGAAATTTGACAAAACCTCCTTCAGGACTATGTGGTTTACATGACTGTTAAGTGTCAACTGAAAGCAAATTGTTTTCGATTATGACAATCAACAGTCTTTCGTGAACCAAGGTAAATTGCTAATAAACATTAATTGGAAGCAATTAATTAACCTGGTTGATTTAAAGGTAGGCCACGTAGAGTGTCTAGTCACGGGAAGACTTTTGTATTAAAGAATGCAAGAAAATTGAGAAATAACTTCCTTACTTGGACTGCAAGCCTACCAAGGCTTTGGGGGTAAAAAAAAGATGAATGCTTATTTTAATTGGAACAGAGTTAAGATGGCATACTATGGAGACAGGAGAGTATCCTAGAGTTGTGAACTACTCGAACTGTAGGTTTTGGTTCTTAGATACATTTCCTGATTCTACATATGACCATTCCTCAGAAAAGTAGTTAAATCTTTCAAGAGAAGATTTTCACGAAGCAAAATCAAAATTCTCTCTCTCTCTTTTACGAATCAGGAAACACATTAACATCGACTCAGGATATGATATGTATAACCACCGCAAAAACAAAACTCAACGCAAATATGCACAAATTGAAATCGCAGCTACGTCGCGCGCGTACCTTGAGAATGGAGAGGAGACGCTCGAGCTCGTCGACCTCATCGAAATGCTCGCGCCACCGATTCCAATCCCATTCTTCATCGTCGTCGTCGTCATCATCTTCTTTGGCATCGACGGTGCGGTCGTTGGTGAGTGATTTCATGATGGAATCGAAGTGCTTGACGGCGTTCCTGACGAAGTCGTGGAGCAGGGAATCCCATCGGCGGTCAGAGGCGGCGTTGTTGTGGTTATCGGAGCCGGAGTTGAGGCAGCGAGAGAGGGATTGGGAAGGGAATGGAAGAAGTGAGGGTTTTCTGAGAGGGAAAGGAATGGAGAGTTTTTGGTTAGGGAAGGTGAGTTTGGGAGGAGGAGGAGGATATATGTAAGAAGCCATGATATGATGTGATGAGATGAGATGAGAGTATATTACTGTGTTTGATTGATAGATAGAGATAGAGAAAGAGAAAGTTTGGGATATGGTTATGTATGTTGGTGTTGTTGTTGCTAAATGCTCTTTCTAAATAGAAGAAATGAAACATGAGGCTTGCAACTTCACTGTGGATGGTTCCTCATGGCTGAAATGATTTTTCAGCAATATTTAAGGGATAAGGATGAATTTCCTTTCTACCCTTTTTGGATTCTTTTTTTTTTTTTTTCCTTTTCATGGTGGGTAATCTATTGACGGGTTTGGTCGTTTAATTAAAAAACAAGTAAAAACTTTGGGATAACAGGTTGCACTAAAATTAATAATTTTTTTCAAGGAGAAGGTTAAAATGCAACTCTTTCAATTTACCGGCTGATTTTTGTTGTTGTAGTAAACTACTGGTTGAATTAATTTGGGTTTGGAATTAAAAAAGAAAAAGAAAAAAGTGTTTGTCATTTTAAATGACATAACACTCTGTCCTTTAGACACATTTTTTTTTTTTTTATTTAAAGTGTTTGTCACTTTCTTTCTCCCACGATTTCTATTTTTCTGTATCTATCTCTCTCCTAAAATGAGATAACTTATATCATTTAAAATGACAAACACCAAACTTAAAAAAAAAATTGTATAAACTGATAAATTCAATTGAGGTTGAGTTGTTTGATATTTGCGTAATGAATGAAAACTTAATTTTATATTTCGTATATTATAAAAAAAAAATATCAAATGAGTAAATTTTTAATAAATTTAAAAAATTTATTTTTTATTTTTTAAATGTAAAATAAAAACAACAATTAAATGAAATTAACATAATTTATAAAAGAAAATAAAATTGCAAAAGTTAGATTTTAGTTTTTTAGAAAAGAAATTTAGCTCGTTCTTCACAAAAATATGGATTGATTGATATTAATTTTGAACATTTATTAAAAATATGACTATTTATTATGTTTCTCTTTTTATTTATTTTATTTCCTTAATAATAAAAATGATCACCAAGAGACAAATGTGGAAACGACAAGACTTTTAATATTAACGCAACAAATATTCCATTTGATAAAGAAAACATAGAAAACAAGTAAGAAACTAATTCCTAATAGCTTAGATAAGGAATTCAGTTTTATTTCATTTTATTTTCATATGTTTATCATAATATTTCATTTTTTTTGAGATTGACATATCCTTTCGTTAGTATTTATAGCAATTTGGATGGGCACGTTGGAATCAAAATTTACTAACATATATTTCTTTAATTCCCATCTAGTCCCTCCTATGTGCTACATTAGATTCCCAAAAATTATTTTTTATTAAAGCAATAAAAAAGAAAAAATAAATAAATTGATCCATTCACTTTTTATCTTTCCTTATTCTCCAAGGCCTTTTTTTTTAATCTTACCAGCACAAATTGAAGACTTAAGACAATGGCTCATACAAGCACATTCTGTCAAATTGAAGACACACCAGTACAAATCCAAAGAATAGCTCAAATCAATGGATCACACATTGAAGACTCATCTTTCCCTAAATTCCAGTACTAGCACCAACACAATAAGTAAAAAATTAGGAAGAAATTCAAGAACACACTGATTACATACTTCCACCATAATTCAAAGAGACATCACCAAACAAGTGCCCACTCAAACCTTTTACTGAATATTGGAATGCATACACACACAAATGACACAATACATACCGAAATGCTTCAGCAATAAAATCCTTCAACAGAACTGATTTTTTTTTTCCCTCCAGTTTTCCTTTGTTCTTTATAGTCTTTCAAGACCTGATTTTAATATATCAATCTGTAACATTGAAACTTTATTTAAGGTTGTATCTTTTGGCCATGCCACCACAAAGCACAGTCTAAACTAAAAACAGTAAACACATATCATAACACTTTCTAGTACAGATTACAAGGACTTCTTGTGCAATAAGGGGTCACTGATGACTTGGGGCTCAAAGTCTGGTTTCACATAGTGGGAGAGTGTCTCTGCATACAACTCGTATCGCGCAGTCATTGTGAAACCCCACTTGTCTTTAACCTGCCTACATAAGTTAAGATCCATGTCTGTTATTAACAAGCCATCCCTGTTACGAGATAGAGGTGGCGTGCAGGATGCATCTGGTGCTGAAATATAACTGGATCCATAAAAGTGCCCGAAATCTGCATGTGCTGGCATCCCATCACCAGAAGTGAATGGATTGGGGAATGTCTCAGTCCCAACACGATTGATTGAAGCAACAAAGTAACTATTTGCTATTGCAGCATTACGTGCCTGAAAAAACAATAACACTTCTAAGCCATATACTATTATGCACTAGTTTCATGATAACTGTCAATCTATAGGCATTAGCATCAAATCATAGTTATAAGTTGTAACCCATTATGAAAGAGTTATATTCAATCTAAGCAACAGAAACAAGAATTAGCTGAGAAGAGTCTAGTTTGTCCTTCCATAAATATAAAGCAACTAACCTCAATTGGCCACATTGGTTCGCTGAGTTCTCCAACAGTGGCAGAAGGGTTGAAAACAATCTCAGCACCATTCAAGCCAAAGGCTAACCAATTTAAAGGATGGTGCCTACCATAACATATATTAATGGCAATCTTTCCGAATGCTGTTTCAAATACAGGGTGGCCAGTATTTCCTTCCATATAGTATGTGCTCTCATTGAAGTCTCCAACTCTTGGTATATGGTTCTGCCAAATTTTATGTGTTCATGAGATAGCTGAAAGAGAAGCTTTTGCATTAAAATTAGAAGCAGAATGCTTAGGCAATTACCTTCCTGTGCTTTCCAATTATATTGCCGTGATTTCCAATTACAACGGAAGTGTTCCATATAACCTCTCCATGGTTAATATCCCTCTCTAGAATTGGGCTTATAATCACCATATTATATTTCAGTGCAAAGCTTTGCAAAAACTTTGTTGATTCCCCATCAACTGGTTCTGCAAATTCACACCACCTCTTCTCTCGTGTACAAAAGGCAAATGGCATCATCCATGCTTCCTGCAATGGAATTATACAAAAACATTTAAGATTTTCAGATAACAATATGAAATCAATTGACAAATGCTCATACTCATGCAACCTACTTGCAAGCATAATATGTTGACCCCGGAAGAACCTGCAGCATCAATAATTGGCTTTAGTTTCATAAAGATAGCCTGCTTTTGGTCCACAAAGTGAGCAGTTGTTGGAAGGGCAACAGAGTTCTGAATCAAACCAACCCTCACTACTCGAGGTTCTCTTAATAGTTCTTTGTCAGCATGAAAGCCAAACGCCTGAAAGAAATCAACTTAAAATCATCAGATCAACCAGAAATGAAGCAGAAATAACTGATAGTGTTTCTATATTGAAGAAAGAAACTGTGATTAACTAATGGACTAAACTAAAACCATATATTATTTATCTGATAAGGGCCAATAGATTCCAACAATGATTTAACAGACAACAGCCAGACAAGAAGTGAGAAGTGTCAGTGCATTTTGCTATAAATGAGAAGTGAGTGAAAAAGGAGAAATGAGAAGTGTCAGTGCATTTTGCTATAAGGTATGCCTGAATGCATCCTTATACTCGTTCCTTCCATTTTTGCTCCTGCAGGATGTGGACTTGGCAGTATAAATAAAAACAACTCATCTAGCTTAAGCCAAGTGAATTCACATCCTTCTGAACATTGCTGGAAACACATGTAAGAAAGGTGAAATTCACTTTCTAAAATGTTTAATGTTCATAATAATTATTAAGAAAACTGAGAAACCAATTTTTTTCTCACGTGTGTCAAAAATTCCCAAATGCAAATTGCAGTCTCATTTCCTAGAGATATATATGCAATATTTCAACAGAAGTAAAACACAAAATCCATGAATGAAAAAACATCAGACAGATATTCTTGAGGTATCGAGACAATTGTTTCAGATACAAATCAGTCACTCTAAGGAAGTAGTATAAGCAAATTAATCCAACATTCCTTTCACCTTATGATGAAAAAACTGAATCATATAAAGAAAAGTGGATTGTATTCGTACCTGGAGATCAAAACCATGTTCCACAGAGAGAGCTGTAGCAGATTCTGGGAGAGCAATTGTTTCAAGTACTTTTCCACAATTAAGCCCAGTAAGCAAACGGCTCACTTCCTGCAACACAGTACTAGCGTGGAAAGCCATCAGAAAAGAGGCCAATTTAATTTGTAATTGATGCAAGCACCAATGCATCGACACAATTTAAGAAGAAAGATACATGATCCATTTACTATGAAGTTTTAATAATTTTCAAAAGCAAGTACACAAGTATCCAGGAAG
Source organism: Gastrolobium bilobum (assembly GCF_033153095.1). Classification (NCBI taxonomy): domain Eukaryota; kingdom Viridiplantae; phylum Streptophyta; class Magnoliopsida; order Fabales; family Fabaceae; genus Gastrolobium; species Gastrolobium bilobum. The sequence goes on along the minus strand of NW_026896872.1, from coordinate 129,829 downwards.
TTCAATTTTCAAAAAATAAAAAATAAAATAGAAATTACCCAATTGTTCAAATAATGCTGGAAATGCAAAGCTACATCAAATATATAGCTAATTATACAAACAACCAAATCAGAAAAATCAAAGGAGCACTTTGTTGCAGAATATAGAAGCTGACGTGGAGAAGATAGAAGCTCACGTGGATAATAACTGATATGTTGAAATCAGTTTCATCAGTTCCACAAATCACGGAATTCAGTTTATAGTTTTCTGTTATAGTTTAAGTGCATAGCTTAAGTGTATCTCATGCTTTGTGTACTGTATATATATATATGTAGCTGATGTAAGTGCTTGATATAATAAGTTTTCATATATGAGAATATACAGAATTTGCCATCATAAGATGGTATCAGAGCTTCTCAAGAAGCTCTGATTCTCAGCCTCTTTCTTTTCTCACTCGTTTTTCATATACTTTCTGAAGAAGTTCATCAATGGCGAATCAAAGTTTGCCTTTCGATTTTTTCACCAACTCATCACATCCATATTATCTTCATCCCAATGAAAATCCATCACAAGCTTTAGTTTCAACACCACTTGATGGAAAGAATTACCACATGTGGTCTAGAGCTATGTCTATGGCACTTTTGTCAAAGAATAAAATCGGTTTCATTGATGGAAGTTTACCACCACCACCAGAAATGGATCATTCTTATAGTGCGTGGCAACGTTGCAACACCACTGTGTTAGGATGGATCCACCGTTCTATTTCTACATCTGTTCTTCATTCTATTCTATGGATTGATCGTGCAAGTGATGCATGGAAAGACTTGAAGGAACGATTCTCTTAAGCAAATATGTTCAGAATTTCTGATCTACAGGAGGATGTATACAAATTGAGGCAGGGAGATCGAACAATAGCTAACTATTTCATGAATCTGAAAGGTTTGTGCGATGAACTTGATAACCTGAGGCCTCTACCTGCTTGCAAATGTGATATCCTGTGTACTTGTCCCGCTCTTTCTGAGATTCGTACTCGAAGAGATCAAGATTACACAATCCGTTTCTTGAAAGGATTAAATGAGCAATATGCTCATGTCCGATCTCAAGTCATGCTATTGAATCCTCTACCTGATGTTAATAGAGTTTTCTCACTGTTGTCTCAACAAGAAAGGGAATTTCATTTTAATTCCACAACAGATGAGAACTCAAAGGCTTTTCTCAGTGAAGTCGACGATAACAGAAGAAGTTTCACTTCAAATAGAGGTCGTGGACGTTTTTCTTATACTGGAGGCAGAGGACGTGGTAGAGAGTCAAAGTTTTGTATACATTCAAAATGACTAACCACACTGTAGAAACTTGTTATTTTAAACATGGTTTTCCTCCAGGTTATAAACCAAAGAGAGCTCAGGTTGCAAATACGGTTGTTCAAGCCAATTCTAATGAAGGTTCAACTGTTATAAACAGTAATGAAGGTTCGACTGTTACTTTGTCCTCTCAGCAATTTCATGATCTTATGCAAGTCTTGTAATCATCAAAGGAATCTATCCATGCTAACCTCGTCCAAAGTTCTGCACTGACTGCTGAAACAAATGGATTGACAGGTAGACAGTTGCGCTGGATCCTTGATACTGGCGCAACTGATCATATAACTTGTTCATGTTATAACCTTGCCTCATTCCATAAAATAAACCCAGTGTCCATTAATTTGCCAAACGGTTCCAAAGTTATGGCAAAATATGCAGGAAATATTCATTTTTCAAATGATTTGATACTATATGATGTTCTATATGTACCTCAATTTTGTGTCAACTTGATTTCTGTGAATAAACTCCTTTCAACCTTACCTTGTTACTTAGTTTTCTCTAATGACCATTGCTACATTAAACAGGAGCCTACCAGGAGGAAGATTAGTACAGCTAAACAACATGGAGGTCTTTTCATCTTGGCTGCCTCTCCAATACAAGATACAACCACTTCAAATAATGATGCTTTCTGTCATTCTAGTGTTAAAACCAGTAGCAATGATCACATTCTTTGGCACCTTAGACTAGGCCATATATCCCCCACTTCTTTAAAACACATGTCTTCCAAATTTCCTGTTATTCCTTATAAAATTGTATCACCTTGTGACATATGCCATTATGCTAGGCAGCGCAAACTGCCATTTTCTTCAAGTACTAGTAAAACAAATAATCCATTTGAACTGTTACATATGGATATATGGGGACCCGCTTCTGTTGTTTCTGTTCATGGACATAGATATTTTTTATCTATTGTTGATGACTACTCACGCTATACTTGGCTTGTCTTTCTTAAACATAAATCAGATGTTCGAGCATCCATTCAACAATTTATAACCTTTCATGAAAACCAATTCCAAACCAAAGTAAAGGCTATCCGTAGTGGCAATGGACCAGAGTTCCTTATGCATGATTACTTCAAAAACAAAGGCATTTTTCATCAAACTACATGTTTAGAAACCCCTCAACAAAATGGCATTGTTGAAAGGAAACACCAACACCTTATGAATGTCACATGTGCCCTATTTTTTCAATCTAAAGTACCCCATCCTTACTGGTGCTATGCTCTTGCTCAATCCACACACATAATCAACCGCCTTTGCACCCATTTCTTATCTTACAGAACACCATATGAAACCTTATACCAGAAACCACCTTCATTTGATCATCTTAAAACCTTTGGTTGCCTATCCTATGCTTCCACCTTACAATCTCATCGATCAAAATTTGCCCCTAGAGCACAGAAATGCATATTCCTTGGTTATCAAGAGGGTACCAAGGGACATATTCTACTTGAATTGCTTTCTAAACGCATATTCTTATCCAGAAATGTTGAGTTTTATGAATTGGTGTTTCCTTTTATTGACATACACACACCTATTTCACCTATTTTTCAAACTCCTTCCCATACTTCATTTGATGAAATATTCCCTAGACTCATTTCTTTTCCCACAATTGCTCCAGAAACAGAGCCATGTTCCCCTACTGATATTATACATGATACTCCTCCCCCCATACCACCTCGTAGATCCTCTTGTATTCGAAGGCAACCAGGATATCTCATAGACTTCCACTGCAACCATGTTATTTCACGTACTCAATCTTCCTCAGGTACCCTTTACCCCCTCTCATCTGTTTTATCATATGATTCATGCTCTCCTGCATACACCCAGTTTTGTTTCAATGTCACAACTATAACAGAACCAAAATCATACACTGAAGCCTCCAAGCTCCCTAGCCGGCAACAAGCCATGGCAGCTGAAATTTCTGCTTTGGAACTCAATCATACATGGGACTTGGTTTCTCTTACTCCTGGGAAACATACAATTGGATGCAAATGGGTTTATAAAGTGAAATATAAGGCTGATGGTTCAGCTGAATGTTGTAAAGCGAGATTGGTTGCCAAAGGATACACCCAACTAGAAGGGGTGGATTATTTTGATACTTTCAGCCCCGTAGCTAAGATGACTACTATTCGGGTGCTACTTTCTATTGCTGCTACTCGACATTGGATAGTTGAACAATTAGACGTGAATAATGCTTTTCTCCATGGGGATTTGAACGAAGAAGTGTACATGACTTTGCCACCGGGTATTACCTCCTCTCCTGGTAAAGTCTGTCAGTTACGAAAATCAATTTATGGCCTTAAGCAGGCTAGTAGACAATGGCATTCAAAGCTTTCCACTGCTCTTCTTGCTCTCGGTTATATACAATCAATGGTAGATCACTCATTATTTGTCAGAAGAACTGATGCTTCTTTCACTGCTCTGTTGGTGTACGTTGATGATGTTGTCTTAGCAGGGGACAACCGAACTGAAATACAACGAGTTAAACATGCTTTGGATGCACAGTTTCGTATAAAGGATCTGGGTCATTTGAGATATTTCCTTGGTTTGGAGATTTCACGTTCAAAAGATGGAATGGCTGTGAATCAGAGGAAATACGCATTAGAAATTCTATCAGACAGTGGTTTTTTGGGAGCCAAGCCTTCCTCTACACCCATGATTCCTTCACTTCATCTGTCTCGCAATCAAGGCTATGCTCTTAATGAAATTGAAGCCTCCTCCTTTCGTCGTCTTATTGGTCATTTGTTATATTTAACGACTACAAGACCGGATATTTCATTCTTTGTCCAACAACTCAGTCAGTTTGTTGGTTTCCCTACTTCTGATCATTTGTTAGCAGCCAATCGTGTTTTGCGATATATAAAAGGATCTCCTTCAACTGGTTTATTTTTTCCAGCATCCAATTCACTGCAGCTAAGTGGTTTCACAGACTCCGATTGAGCTTGTTGCCCAGATACAAGGAGATCCGTTTCAGGAATGTGTATTTTCCTTGGTTCTTCGTTGATATCTTGGCGTTCTAAAAAGCAACCTATTGTTTCACGTTCCTCTAGTGAAGCCGAATATAGAGCTCTTGCTTCGCTGACATGTGAGCTCCAATGGATCACTTACTTACTTCTTGATTTACATGTTCCATGTTCTCAAGCAGCTCATGTATACTGCGATAATGTTTCTGCCATTTACCTTGCTAAAAATCCAACTCTCCATGAACGTTCCAAACATATTGAGATTGATATCCATGTTACAAGGGAGAAACTTCAAGCTGGCTTGCTGAAATTGTTCCCTGTGGATTCCTCTAATCAGTTAGCTGATGTTTTTACAAAGGCCCTTCATCCATCTTCTTTCTCTTCGATTATTTCCAAGCTTGGACTTCGTGACATCCACCGTCCAGCTTGTGGGGGGTGTTGCAGAATATAGAAGCTGACGTGGAGAAGATAGAAGCTCACGTGGATGATTACTGATATGTTGAAATCAGTTTCATCAGTTCCATAAATCACGGAATTCAGTTTATAGTTTTCTGTTATAGTTTAAGTGCATAGCTTATGTGTATCTCATGCTTTGTGTACTGTATATATATATAGCTGATGTAAGTGCTTGATATACTAAGTTTTCATATATGAGAATATACAGAATTTGCCATCATAAGACACTTGAAACAAATAAACAAGATCAATTCAGCATGTCAACGTGAAATAGAGGAATTATTATGGTCAGATCCCTTGAAAAAAGTTGTATATGGAAAGGAAAACCCACAAACCCATGACACGAAACAATAAAAAAAAAAAGTCCAATACAAACTTAACTATTGACATGAATATAGCATCAGTGAGGTCAAGCCTTAATAGGAATTGACTTTAGAACATAAATTCTTCAAAAAGTGGGTACCTTAAAGTGATGTGGGTTGAGATTTTCCTTGAGAAGACGGTGAAGAGAATCGTAGCCACAAATAGAAGCATCCCCACCAGAGGCCTTAGATTCTTCCTTCCCTTCTCCGTTTTGGGTCTTCTCCATCTCCCACGTTCTTCAATCTCAAACAGCAGCGTCAATGGGTGAAACTAGAGTGACGCTGGAGCGATGATGTTCTTATTTATGAATAAATGTTTTGTTTTCTTTCGCATGTTAATCTATTTTATTATTTTGTTTCCTTACGTGTTGTTTTGAAATAGAATTGCTCCTGATCAAATCACAATCGACAGTAATCACACTCAGTTTTTGTCTTATCTGGATTGGGTCGGCAATAATGCATGATATTTAATAAATAAAGGAAAAAAGTGTGTATTTTTTTTTTTTAAACAAAGGAAATACAAAGCAAAACTATTTTATTTGATTTATAATATGAGGGTATATAAGTATTGGTGTAGTCACCTAAAAACTACGTCGTTTTAGGTGGAATAAAAGAAGTTCGCATTTAAAATTAATTGTAGAAAATAAAAATATTATATTTATTTCTAACTTTGTATGATTATGATTCCCCATATTTAATGTTTTATATTTATTTTTACCTTTGTATAGTTATTATTCTTCATATTTAATAATTTTACATTATAAAACGACGACGTAATTTTATATGACTGCACCAATCTTTAGGTGCAGTCACTTTACATCCACTAAACCCTATATATATATATATATATATATGAAAAAAAGTGTTTATCATTTTAAATGATATAAAATTATGTCATTTTAAGAGAGAGATAGACACAAAATATTTTTATTTAAAATTTAAATTAAAAAAAATCACACACTTTGTCCATCATGATTTTCATTCATTGTGTCTATCTCTCTCCTAAAATGACATAACTTATATCATTTATAATTACAAAAATCAAACCCTCTCTCTATATATACATATATGGTAAAATTATTTCTGCAGCCGCTTTATGTACAGCAACGACAGGTGTATGGTTATGATTCTCCATATTTAATGCTTTCATCCTTTATATGTTTATGATTCCCCGCATTTAATGCTTTTAAATATATATATGGCAATTATTTGATTGCTGCACGTACAGCAGCTGTAGAAATGTAAATCCCTACATATATATATATAGGGTTCGCTTTTTCTACGGTCAATGTAGATAACTTATTTACATTGAGCCCAAAACAACGTCGTTTTGAGACGGAAATCAAGGTATTTTTGTAATTATAATTTATTTCACGATTATAATAGTCGTTTTCATTATAATTTTTTAATCTAAAACGACGTCGTTTTGGTAGCGAATGTAGATAACTTATCTACATTCACTTTAGAAACGTTAAAGCCATATATATATGTGTGTGTGTGTGCATGGTCCTTTGACACCAGTGTCAAACTTTGAAATTTGACACAAAATCCTAACTGTTGATTTGAGCCAATCAACGGTTATTAATTATTGGAAATTACAATTATTATATAGACACACACATATAAACAGGATTTTTAACACCAGTGTTAAATTAAAAAGTTTGACATTAAATCTTAACCATTGATTTTTGTCAATCTAATGGTTATAATTTATTGAGAAAATTAGATTTACGAAAATCAACGGTTAAAATTTGGTATAAAATTTTTTAGTTTGACATCGATATCAAAGATCCTGCCTTATATATAGATTGCATCTAAATTTTTTAAAAAAGTTTTTTTCAACCTTTTTATAATTTAATAAAACTGTGATGACTCCCCAAAATTATATTTGTTTTAAATTTTTGTTGCCTCCTATCACAATCCCAATTGGTATTTCTTAGAGCGCTTTTGGTAGAGGAGAATTTTTTTTTACTCTGAAATTATGATTTACAGAAATATACTATACTGGGAAAGTGAATTTGGTAGGTCAAAATTTTCCAATTTGTTGTTAATCCTGAAGTGCCACTAAGATTTGAATATAAGGAAGATTAAACTCACAATCACGCCAGTGACATCTACTTAGCATGGGAACAACAAGATCAAATGTTGTTCTCATAGCTTTTATCCACACTTTCTGACTCAACCTTTAGGTTGTATTATGTATACTTCCTCTAGGCTAGTCAGCATCCTATCATCACTAGAACCACACCTACCAGCCGGAATACCTCTTCTAAATTTTGTCACTTTGACTTTTAAGACTACTAAGTTGAGGGGTTTATTGGTCGAATGGGTTCACATGGGTTTCCCCATTTGACTGCCTGCTAAACCCAACTCACTAATTCATTAGGCGCTTGTTTTGGAGTTAGTTTTAGAAGAGAAAGAAAAGGAAGGGAAGAACATTATTAATCTCTTCTCTTGTTTATGAGTTTATAAAAGTGAGAGGAAAAATTTAAAGATTTTTATAAAACTCTTATTGTTCATAAAATTAAAATTTCTCAAATTTGAAAGGTTATAACTCTCAAACAAAGAAAAAGAATATCTTTATTTTCCTTCCCTTTCTTTTCTTCTCTCTTTCTTGAATTTCTTTTTTTTTTTCCCTTCCAAACTCCCAAACAAAATTAAAAGGACAAATGATCCTTTTGCACCTTATTCTCTCTTATTGCCACGCACGTTTGACCCTCACACATGATAATTCATGCAATCTAACACTTACACGGGCCGTCATGCCAGCACACTTCCCAATGCTACATACACCCTGATTGAAAGTCTATCTTGATTTTTTTTTGGTAAATAACTCTATCTTGATTTTCGGCTTACCTAAACCTCCACGATGGTCATCCTTGAGCAGTGGTGCATAATATTGCCTCACCCAGTCACTGCTACATTAATCTACTTTACCCTTCACATACTCTTAACGAGTTCACATCTTATATAGATTTGATAGATGTTGACGTGAACATTCAATTAAAAAAACTAAAACTAAAACATTCTATTTGAAGAAAATGAAATAAAAAAAATGTTGTTTCAAAAGAAATTAATCCATATTTAATTTGAGGTTTATTCACTATCAACATTGTTCATAAACTCTATTTTCATATATAATTTCTGGGGTTTGATTGTATGAGAATTCAATTCTCATGTTGTGACTCAACTAGTGGTGGACTCCACATTTATTAAAAAAAAAAAAAGTACATACAAATCAAAGGATCACGATATAAGAATTGAAGTTTCATGCAACATGAAAATCACTGTTGGGAAGTCGGCAGACCTAATTTTTGCGTATCGTGTGGTTCCCATTCCCAATTCAGCTTATGAGACCGCCCATAGAGCTCCAATCACGTGACCGCAGGCTTTGCTCATTGGATGGTCTCTTGTAATTTGCATCGTACACACAACATCACGTGCTTGACTGGTGTGCCTAACTATAAGTCAATACCGTAGATAATAACGACGGTTTTGATCCACCACGTGTTGCTTTCGCACTCGTATGGCATTGGCATTGCCGCATTGGCCGGTTAAGAATCAAAATCCCTTCAAACTTGCTCACACGTTTCGAACCAGAAAAAGTAACGAAAACTCCAACAACATTTTGTTTTCTTTCCCCCCCTAGAAAGCTCGAGAAAATGCCGAGAAACAGTGAGGTAGAGGAAGAGAACGTGGGCACAACGACGAGCACCGCCGACACCACCACTACCAGACTGAGAAGTAGAGCAGATCCTGTTCTGGTAGTGTTTAGGTGCTTCAGCTTCGTGACCGCTTTAGCTGCCATTCTCTGCATCGTCGCCAATGTCCTCTCCGCCATTCGATCCTTCAAAAACGGATCTGACGTACGTAATAGCTTTCTCTCTCAATTTTCTCTCTATCCGCCAATTGGTCTCGAGTGATTAATTATGAGTGGATTTCAGATTTTCGATGGCATATTTCGATGTTACGCGATTGTGATAGCGGGTTTCGTTGTCCTAGCCGAAACTGAATGGAGTTTCATCATCAAGTTCTGGCAGGTTTTGCTTTCATCGTTAATCATGTGATGATGTTTTGGTTTAACAATTAATTTGCATGCTCGGCGACAATTTAATTGAATATTCGAATCAATCCTTCACAGGTTTTGGAGTATTTGGCTGCGAGGGGTATGCTGCAAATCTTGTATGTGTTCGATTTAGTCACAGTTCTCATGCTTACTTTCCACTATTTTCTAATTTAGCTCAGGTTATGAATTATGATGGTGATTTATCAAATTCGGATGATGTTAGTTTATAGTTGTATTTTGTAGGAGTAGCAGTGGTTTCTAATAAATTTTAGTATTTATTAAATTATGAATTGGGAACTAATATTTAGAATAACATGAAATATCGAATCTCCCCAGTACCACTTTTGGGAGGGGTTTAAAGCCTTAGTTCTGGACCCTGCCCCGAATCGGATTAGTTGCGAAGCAATGAATCTATTGGAATATTTCCAAAAAAAAAAAAAGAATAACATGAAATATTGTGAAAGTGACTAAGTTGGCAAGAGTTTACTTCATGATTGTGGTTTGGTCTCTGAATGGTGGTTTTGTTTCTGCAGTGTTGCGGTCATGACAAGGGCTTTCCCTGATTATACTGGGGAGCGAAAGGAGCTTGTTCTTCTACAGGAAATATCGAGCTATTTGCTACTTGCCTGTGGCGTAGTTTATGTTGTTTCAGTAAGATTATTGAAGAGAGCAAACTATTTAGTCAATGAATGTCTTTCGATTACTTCGATTTTGTATGTTATGTATGCTGAACTACTTGATAGTAAGTTCCTAAAAAAGAAGTAATATAAAAGGATTTGATGTTTTTTAACTTTTATGCAAATATGTTAATTTTATAATGGGTCCGTCGCTTCTCATGTGACTGCTGATGAGAAAAGTTGCAGCAAATTTTTAATACTAGGATACACGTGCGGATCCTAGGATACACGTGCGGATTCTATCAGAAAAAACAAAAAAAAAACAGGATTCGCACGCGTATCCTGATAAAAGAAAGTGTTGCTGCACTTTTTCCCTTCTGCAGTCATATAAGAAGTACTTTCCCCTTTTATAATTTATACTTTTTCTGTCGACTTGGCAAAATATTGGGTACTTAATACAGCATTATCAGACTGAGTTCAAATATTGTAAAATATATGACAAACAATTATTTTTTAATTTTTGTTTTTAAATAGTTTTCATTCAACTTGCATATAGTGTTCTATTGCCCTGCAGACTGGTGTTTCATTTCAGTTCCCACTGCCCATGTTTGACATACCTTTTGTTGGACAGATTTCAAATTATTTTCTAGTAAATTATTCTTACTATTTACTTCTTTTTCGATGACTTTCCACATTTAGTCTTCTAATAATTTCTGCTCTGCTTGTTAATGGAAAACAAAGCTGACATTCTTTTTCCTATCATTATATTATCATCTGAAGGGAATCCTGTGCATTGGTTTTCTTAAACGTCATCGCCAGAAGCTAGAGACCACAAGAGATCAAGCAGTAAAGGATCTGAAGGTATACTGCTATGTTTAGAAATTATGATTTAATCTGACTGATTTCCGTTTGTATGCCTATTATTTGTGGTTCCTTAGATGCTATGCATAATAACGTTCTAATTGCGACATGATGTTTGATCTCGTGATGGGGAAAATACCATACTGACGTGCTATAGAGAACTAATATTTTCTCCTGATACATAGCAATTCTGGTAATTGAAGATGAATGCATGTGATCATAATCTGAATCGATTATTGGTATTTTTAAATTCTGGAAGGCTGTGAACACTTGACCTTATGATTTGAAAATATTGTGTACAGGACTATACCTACTAGTTGTTCAAAACTTCAAATTATTTTTTTGTATGGGAGGCTTGCATCTTTGCCTGTTAGTTCCTTCTTGTCATATTGCGATAGTACTTTTCCCTTTCAATTCTATCATCGTTGTTGGAGATTGGGTACAAAGATCAATAGCATGGACTAGTTTTAAATCTTAACTGAGACGATCCAGACTTTTATTTTTCTATGTAACTTTTTATCTCCTTTTGATTAATTCATTTTTTTACCAAGAAAAATCTTGCTGTATTTACTTGCTTTTGTGGACACTTCCAGGAGTTGGAACGGCGCAGGGAGGAACTTGAACAACTGCTCCTTGCAGAAAGAGCTTAAAACTTTTGAAATATGTAGTGCTGAAATTGATCCATAGTGAAGATACCTCCACAGCAAACCTATGAAACTCTGTTTTAGTTTTGTTGCTTACAGAATTGTTTGTTCATTCTTTGTAACTATTGAATTGTGTTCTTAAAGGTAGGGTGTTAAGGTTAGGCTATTGGCCTATTATTTGTAAATATGTAAAGAAACATTCAAATTTGTGTTTCAACGTTTATTTAGAAGTTTAAGTCCAACTATAACTGACGTCAGATAATAAACTCTCTACTTTTTAAGAGAAGTTTCTGTTGTAAAATGTACATTTTGAGGCGGGGATTGTTTGATGTTATTTCGAGCAAACCATATTAATTAACTATTGAAACTACGTGCTTTTTGAAAAGATTGTTAAGAGTTTGATTATGAAAACAATTATTAACTAGTGCTTTAAAATGTTACATTAGTTGAGTGGTGAAGTTGTGTCATTGAGAAATGGTTTTTAAGAGTTTGTTTTTTAAATAAAATAAGTAAATATGTGTTTCTTTTTAAATTTAGTAAGTTAAAATTTAAGTTGCTTTAACTTTTGTTTTGAGCTTGAGAAAAGTGAAAGGGTTCAGTAAGGGAAAGTAAAAGTACAGTTCTGCTTTCTGGAAAATCTTGTAAATTTTCAACCTGTAACTCTGTAAGTGCCATATAGATCTTCATCTATGGATTAACTTAGTTTCTTTATTTGTGTGGTTCTCACTATTTCTTAAATTTCTTAATCAAGAACTTATGTTAGATTCATAATCTTATCAGTGTGGAACTTCTTACTTAGTTGAAATCTCAATACTCAGAACTTCAATTAAATATTAAATTTTTTACTCCGTTGTTGGGAATATCTGTCTTCTCACAGTACTTCGTGAGCTATTTCTACTTGCTTTTTTAGCATTTTGAGATTTTCATTCATCCATGTATACATCTAACATTTGTATTAAAAATGCTCCAATATATGCTTTCTTTTTTCTTGAGAATGGAGAGTAATAGGCACAAACATAGTTGAAATCGTCAAATGATGTAGTTCTGAATAAATGCACATAGAGATATTCATTTGGATATTCTATTCCGTGCACCATCGTTGGAAGTATCTGCCTTCAGAGAGTATTACGTACGCCGTTTCTGCTTGTCCTTTGGCGCATCCCAGTTTTGGGAAAATCTTGTAAGGCCTTCTCTAAATGCTCCAAGATTTATCCCATTTCTAACCAAAATGCTTGTTACTCCCATTTTTGAGACCTGTGAATAACACTACAAATCATTTCACACATATATGATAAATTGATAATCCTTACTCCACCCAAAGAAAAAGACCAAATTTGCACACAATTTTATATGATTCAATTAAGGACTCAGTTGAAAAAGTGAGACAAGAAAATTTAAGAAACTTCATAAAAAAAGAGAGAAAGACAGGCGCAAGGTTTATTACCACTTGGATGTTATTATCATCATCATCAAAAAACAGCATAGAGTTAAAGGGGACTCCAGTCCTTGAATGAATTCTCTGAAAATGATCTGTTTTGTGTGTCCAACTGTAAAATATTTCCTGAACAATCAGACAAAAAAAAAAAAAAATTGGTCAACACCACTCAACACATAAATCTGATTAAAAACATTTACCATAAAAGAGGATGAAAACAATGCACAGCCACAAGAAGGACAATAAACAAAAATAAAAAGAAAAAGAAAAAGGGGGTGTGATTATGATAGAGCAAATCACCTGGGCAACAAACATTGACCTGATGCTCAATTTGTCAAGAAAAGTGGTTGCTATATCAGGAGTTGGTGATTTAGAAGCAATGGCAACATCAACCCCCTCATCCTTGAGTGCATACAAGATGCCTTTGACATGAGGATACAATGAAGGTGTGTCCCGCTTGGAGCGGCACTCACTGAAAAATGCATGAGATGATAGATAAAATAATCAGAAAGCTTTTCAAGGAGAAACATCTTTAGATGCTAAAATTATCAAAATGTTTTACTAGAGATGTCATTCAATAATAATAATATTATGAACATAGACTAAACATATATGTAGGATGATGATATTGGTCAAATAGTAACAAACTAGAAAGAAGAAAGAAGAAACTAGGTAGAAAGAGAAAAAAGAGTAGTACCAATAGAAAGGCCAAAGAGTGTAATCGAGATCGAAAACGCATAACCTTGGTAGCACTTGAAATGCTCCCATCATTTGCACTGCCTCCGCCTTCACCCTCTCCACGTCCCCCATCTCTCGAATTGGATGATGGATTGATGGTCCTTAATTTTTCTTTTGAGGATGATGCACCATATATATTAATATTATTGTCTTCGTATCGGGTATAAAAATAGTAAATTTTATATTTAATTTTAACAGTTAATTTTATATTTAATAAAATTTATATTAATATTATTTTTTTTGGTAACAATATTTATATTATTTTAGTCAAAAGACCACAATTAATTGAATTATTTAAATATAATTAACGGTGATAAAAATATAATAAATTTTTAAATAAATAGATAATATAACTGTGTCTCTTAATATTTTTATACTCTAATAATGATAATAAAAAAAACACAAACAAATAAGTTGATATCTTAATTTAAAATTTTTCGGACGCTGTCGGTTTTCAAAAATTAATTCATGAATTGATTCAAATTTTAAAAAATTAATTTATGAATCGAACCAGTTTTTAAAACTAATTCAAGAATCGAATATTTTAGAATCGAACCAAAATATTTTCAAATCAAATCGATTTTTATTATTTTATTTCTTTAATTTTTTAATTTTATTTTAGAATAGAATCGACCAAACTGATTCCTAACCAAATTATTTTCAAAAATCAATTTCGAACCGAATTCGGTTCGATTTTCATATGATTCGGTTCAATTCGCACAACCTACCGGTTCGGAGGAGCGGCGAGTCCCGAAGTGAAAAGTGATATTAAATAAAAGGTTTTACATTTTCAGCAGGCGATGCTCCTCCTCCCCTCCTCCTCCTCACTCTATGCTTCCGGTCACCGGTCACACGTGACACGACAGTGTCATCATCCTCTCTAGAAGAAGGTAGCGCTCTCTATTTTCTTTCTATGCCTACTATCCACAACACAATTTTGTATTCAACTTAAACCCACTCCAAACAGAAGCCGTTTGATTTGTATCTTCAAGTGGATTTTTTTTTTTTTTTTTTTGATAGTTATGGCTTGAATTAACCAGCCATTATGATAAAAATAAAAGACAGTAGAATTACATTACTAACGAAATTAGTTTTTCCGTTCAAGTTCTATCATTTGTGAATTTTCTCATGTATGGCTGTGAATAAGACATTTAAAAAAAAAAGGAAAAAAATCAATTTGAGTATTTCTGCAAAAGAAAAAAACTAATTTATGAAAAATTGGTTTTCATGACATATTAGGTTAATACAATGTAATGTATTCCAGAAATTAGTTTTTATTTTTTCATGCAATTGCTTTGTCTAATAACGACCATGAATGAAATTCTAACTTCCAATTTCAACCATCTCAATATTATGCAGTAAAACTCATCCAATATAGTCTATTTTCAAGCTTAACTCATGTTGAAATGTGGTTTAATGAATGACGCATAATGTGAAGCTCTACATATAACTTTTTTAAGACTTTGACCTAATGCAGATTGGTAGCCTGAGAACTAGTTTACACAAATTTCTGCTTATATAGTACATGGCTTGTCAAATGGGATCTATGAATCTGCAGTGGAGATTATCAATTACTGAGAATGAAAGCTCTGAACAATCATGTATAGCCCTTGCAACTTCTAGAATCCATAGATGTTGCTGTGAGCCAAGTTTTGGTGGGCTAACTCTAAAAGTTAGCTTTAACTCATCACCTTTTGCCCATAGCAGGTATATGAACTTATCTTAACATTTTATGTTTTTCCCCTGGTCCATAAATATGATGATTTTTTGTCTTATTAGTTGTTGGCTTCTTATAATCCTTTGATTCATACGAGTTGATCATATGACAAAAAGACAAATAAAAGCTCTAGTTAGAAGAGTTGATCAAATGAAGGATAGCTTAATAATTAGAGGTAAATGAAGACCAAGAAATATGTCACAACTTTAGCAAATGTAAAAAAACGTTTTCAAGTAATGAAGTGAGAGTATGAGCATTGTCCTCAAGGATTTATTAGCCAATTACTTGATTCATTACTATATGAACTCAAATTAGGATTGAATGGAGTTCTTTGATGTAAATTCAAACACAAAGAGTTGTAAATATATTGAGGTTTGCAGAATTTGTAACACAACTAACCATAACACAGAATTAGTAAATGAGACAATGGATTGAAAAAGTAGGTTCAAATTTCACTTAGCTATCACTTAGTGTAACTAGAGCAAACTAAACTTAAGTTCTCAGACTTTAATTACTGGTCGAATTCTACCTTTGTAGTCAAAAACCTATTCATTTCAACCCTACACCAATCACAATTAATTAATCCCTTAACTTAGAGTGGAATAAGCATGAAGCCTTAAAGAGAATTCTCTGAACATCACATGAATATCAAAGTCTATTCCTAGTTCTTTAATACCCATGGTGATTAACCCAAGAAGCAATACCATAAATCATTTTCCAATTGCATAAATGGTCATCGGATCATGTCTTGAAAAGCTTTAAGCACAGAAAATTATTTAATTAAAGATTGAGGAATTTGAATTAGCTTCAGATCTAAGTTGCAATCAAGTTCAAACTAAGATCCATCATCCCCTAACAAGGATTTAGCTATATTGACATAAAGGATTGAGAGGGAGTTGATCAATGCTTCCGCATGTGAAGTCCTCGTCCTTGCCCCAATTCAACTCTGGAATTGTACTTCCAAATTCCGGAACCAAAAAAAGTGTCTCCTCTTTCCTTCTGCTATTTATATTTCGGTCAAAATAACTCTCAACACTACAATGGTGGCTCTTGAGCGCATGGCACTCTAGGTCTAGAGAGTCCATTTTCATGTGCAGGTAGCGTTGTGGCTCTACTATTCCAATGTTGTGGCACGTAACTTGTGCTAAAGTGCTCTAATCTCAATGCTTTAGTACTGCATACCCCGAGAGGAGTTTCAATTCCTCCAGCTGGCACTGTGGCATTTGCTTCCTAGTGGTATGGCGAACCTTTGTCTGATTTCACCAATTTTTTATTCACTCTTCTTTCTTGACTTCATTTGTCTCCATAATGTGTCTTCATCGTGGCTCATCTACATACACACAGACATAATTAGAAAACAATGTGAAACTTCAATTCTAACTCTATGAAAACAAAATAAAAATAAAAATAAACCATTAACAATGACACATGATTAGAAACTATTGAAGCAAAACATGACAGAAAAACTGAATGGGATGTCCAATTTAGAGAGTTTAAACCCCAATTAACACAAAATATTATGCAATGAATAAAGATTATAAAAAAAAGTGAGTAAAATCCTTAAAAACGATTTAGATTTAAATGGCCTATGTGAAGAATTGGTTTTTGACAAAAGACAATGGCATCATTTGATTCATGTAGCTGACCCCACTTAGCGGAAAAAGGCTTTGGTTTTTGTGGTATATAATCCTTTGATAGTGTTTGTTAGAAACTAGCTTAAAATCTCAGCAATGGATATTATGTATCCTTCCCACTACAGTGTAATGTCTTTTTCCTCGCTCAAGCTAATGCATATATTTTTCTCATTCTTTTCTTTCCCGTAAAATACTTTTCTGTTCCATGGTAATGGTCGCTGGAACAAGCCCCACTTAACAAGTCTAATTGATGGCATTGTTTCAATTGACTGGGCTTTTTGGGTGCTTCTAATCTTACTACTAAGGGAATACAATGGTTATTTCTATATCCATGCAATATCAATTGTTTTTCAATACCTTGGTTCAGTTTACTGGGAAGAAGAGCTGGTTGGAAAATAGCTTTTGCCTTGAACACAGGTGGAGTGTCTGATAATGGGGAGCAACAAAGCCTCAATGACGCTGGTTCCAGTTTTGGTGGTACTCGATTGGGTAGGATACTGACTGCAGGTGGCAGACAACTCCTAGAAAAGCTGAACTCAGCTAGAAAGAACTTCCCTATGAAAATATTCCTACTACTTTTGGGTTTCTACACAGCAAATGCACTAGCTACAATCCTTGGGCAAACCGGTGATTGGGATGTTCTGGTTGCTGGTGTTGTGGTGGCTGCAATTGAGGGGATTGGTATGCTAATATATAAAAAGCCACCTACTGTGAGGACTGGGAGATTACAGTCTTTTCTAACTATGATGAACTACTGGAAAGCCGGCATATGTTTGGGCCTCTTTGTGGATGCTTTTAAGTTAGGCAGCTAAGGACTTACAAAACCTGTTCATCTTGCTCTCTCTTTTCAATTTATTGTTGTATTTCATTAAACTCTGGTAAGCCATAATTTTGATGTTACTTCTCTTCTGTTGCTACCTTAGTTCTGTAGTAATTGTGTAAATGTAATTGTAATATATGAACAAGATATATGAATAATTAATGGCTCTGCACAATGCAACGTTGCATGTGATTCTGTGAAGGAGAAACTGTTGTACTTTTAACTCCTAAATTCATTCGTTTGTACATCTGTGCTGGTAGCCCTGAGCTTAACTAAGAGGAAGAAAGAAGTTTAGGGAGTGGCACTGGGCTACCCTGAACTTTGTATGGAACTACATGGATAGTAATGCACGGTTGTAAGTACAAGTGTAACATTAGTATCGCTCTATTTGTTTTGTAAATGTCAACAAATGCTATAGATCCATTGAAGTGCTGGTAAGTTGTATGCAATGTGAAGCAAAAGAACGGAACTTCAGGATTCAATTCCTGGTGGCCTGAATGGAAACTAGAAATTGTGAAGAGTGAAGACTGAAGACAGCATTTATGAATTTAATTTAGGAGAAAGGTGGTTGATGACTTTGCTAATATCATAATCATCAAATTATATAATTGTACAATTTTTATTGCAAAGTTATTATTTTAACAAAACTCTTTCTAGAAAAATGAATGACCCATAGTTTAGAAAAATAAGCTTGATGAAAAATATCTTCTAGCTCCAGATGCTTTCATTGTATTTCTAGTTTTTTTTTTAAAGGCGTATTATGCTGTACAGCACAACCACATCTTTGCTATGATCTTCTTGTATATCACAATCTCATCTTTTTAGCTAATATACTCGAAAATGGATTTAATGATGAAAGGAAAATTATCACAGCAATTATCTTGACTACTAAACAGATTGGTTGAGTTAAAGAATGCAGAAATATATAGGGCATAAAATGCCCATCGATCAAAAGGAATAAAGATGTGTTTCTTCTCTTCTCATTAGGTCATCAAAACACAAACATATGAAATAAATAAATAAATAAATTGAAACTTTCTTTCTAATACTTGGGCATGTTTGTGTAATTTCAAGCAAGCTCATTCTTCAGCTGCAGCACTTGCAGCACTCAGGTCCACAGAAAGATCAAGAGCCTGAAACGAAGAACAAAAAAAGAGCTTATAATCAAGGGAAAAAAATCCAAACTTCCAACGGTACATTATTTTCCCCCCCTTTGATATGATATTCTCTTATGCAACATTATATTTGGAGCATAAATGCTTTTGTGCTTGCAAATGCGTAGTTCCAAGATCATATGGTAAATCATCAGAATCCGGTTCTCTAAAGAAGAAATAGAAATGCTATATTTGGAGAGGTAACAAATTTGGGTCTAAATTTTGCTTGGAACAAATAGAAATATGCTTAGTTCTATGCCATATCTACCAACCACATGTACCATTCTATTTTTCATTAAAAATTATCTTTACTTTATGAAAATTTATGATAGTTCCAACAAAAAGGAGTTAAAACAAGGAAACTAGTCCAAGACATGCTTTTACTAAATGAAAGATACCATTTACCACAAAGAATGAAATATTTGAAAGTGTAGAGAACTCTCAATGTCCTCAAACAGTGTAGTTATTATTGTACTTACAATGAAATATTTATTTCAATTGTATATTAACTAAAAAAAAAAAAAACGAACCTTTCCAGTGATCTTACTATATATCTCAACCACATCTTTTACTGTGGTTTCAAAGTGTGTGGTAGCATCATAGCTCTGCAAGGAATTGAATTCAGGTTAGTACAACTGATTTTCGAAGTTAAAAAGAATAAGGAAAGAAATTCCATTATATAGGCCGAATACGAAATGTGATAAGATTTCATACTATCATGAAGGAAACCAGAGACAAAAGCATTCCCTAAATATTTTAAAATAATATCCAAATTTAGGTTTTTAAATTGTGAAACTTACATAACATGAGATGTTAATTACTTTATTTACACCAAAAGAATATTTGATTCTTCTTTCTTCCCACACATCCAAGCCCTATTTATTAATGACAGGCTCAATATTTTCCATCAGTCAAATAATACAGGCAACTTAGTAATGTATTGGTATGTCAGTGCTCTATATAACCCTTTCAAGTGTCCTGTCACAATGGATAGGAAATAACACAAACAAAAAAGAAAAAAGAAAAGAAAAGAAAAAACAAGATATGCTTATGAGAGATTCTACTTAGTACTTACTGTAGAGATGAAACACCCATCAGATGCATGATCATTGGTGGGTTCAAATCTGTCATAAATGTCATAGAATGTCTCATCTACCGGTCCAAGAAGGTCAATACCAGGCTTCAATTCCACCTCAGGTTGGTCAGTCTCTGCTTCTGTTGTAACAAAAGCAATATATTTTCCTTGGGCTGCTACATTGTGAGCATAAGAGCAACAGAAGAGATACCTGCAATATAACAAGGGAAATCAGGAAACAGAACCTATGAAGTTTGAAGTAAGAATACTCCTAAGTACAAGTCCATTCTTTTACTCTTATTTAATTTTATAATTTGTAAGTGGTAACTAACAACTGCAGGAACCTAATTAATGGATAGTATAATGCATGGTTAATCAATAGTTCTTTATCAGTGACATTTAGACGTGATAAGGTCTAGAAACTCTTTTTCTTTTTTTGCCTTTACTAACATATCAAAGCAAACGTACATATCAGATTTACGGCCAAGTTGCTTCTGTGGCAGAATGACTTGTGCTGAGTGAGAGTCATTGGTGTCTGGAATAGGATGACTCATAATACATATTGCACGTGCAACTTTTCCAACCGTCCGAACCTGTTGGATCAATTAAAAAGTATCAGATGTTCTGCAGCAATTCATAAGAAGACATTCATGCGAACTAACATTTCCAATAATTAAACAAAACACTTGAGAGAATGTAGCTCACAGTTCTTGCAACTTTAGAAATCTAACAAAGGATATACCTTATCAGGAAGATATGATGGATCACACACCACTTTCTTGCATTTGGCTGTTTCTCCTTCGGAGGTCACACCAATGGCTTGCCCATTATCGTCAAACTCTACCTGTGTATCAGAAGATTAAATGTCAAGAGAAATATACTACAAAATGGGAAAGATCAACTTACACCTTCTCTAATATTTCCACCCATTAGTAGCTATTCACTTGAATCTAACGGCTCCAATTTATTAGTCATCTGAGCCATTAGATGCAACTGGGATCAATGGCCTATGTATGTAAATACTTGTTACACTTAGTGTAAGTTGATCCTTACGTTACATATAAATAAACGGGGTTTGCATCTATTATGTCACATGACACAAAAAAGTTTCCTACACATACAACAGTTTGTGGGGCCCGCACTTTTTGAAGCAAAAAAAAAAACTAAGGCACGCAAAACGAATCTCTATAACATTACACAATCACTTTTCCTACAACATAACTCTTATAAAACCTTAAATAAACTGCAAAAATTGAAAGAGAATAGAATAACTAGTAAGGATAAAATGAATTGCTTTAGAATATCAGACAAGATACAACCACAAAATTCAATTTAATTCTCTGGATACAAGTTACAAGATTCCTACCACAAGTTATAGAAGTTTAATTGATTTTCCTGAAAATAGAAGTATCATCACAAACTTACCTTGCATTCTGGCTTGTTGAGCATGTATGTTCCACCGTACACAGCACTCAAACGTGCAAATGCCTTCAGACAATCAAAGGACTCGAAGTTAGTTCCTGAAGTATGCTTGCTATATTTAAAGGGGAAGACAGATATAGAGAACCTGAGGCAACTCTCCCAGTCCATATAGTGGATATATGTAAGGTGAACCTCCTTGAAAACGTGCTAAGGACTCTGCGTAAGTCTGTACAAAACAGACAACAGATTACATGCTTATAAAGTTTAGGATGTTATTTTTTGTACACAAAATATCAATGTTGTAAGCTGAAATGTATAAGACAAAAATTTGCTTGAAGGAGAAACAGAGGAAGCCAAAGGAATCTTCGTGATATCATTTAGTAATTTCAATAGCCATGCACCAAAAATGGACCAAAGAAACAAGCTATTCTCAGATTTGTAATCTAAAGAAAAAAATAAATTCAATCAGCACTTCATATGATTCTTCAAATAATCATAAAAATAAGGAGAATATGTTGCATGAGAAAATTTGTCTCGTGCAATATGAGAAACATATTTCCCTAAAAAACAATATATGCCAAATGACTATGTGGTCCAGAAACAGGATAACGACACATATACACTGATATCTAAATCAACCTTGTTGATGCTAAATTCTAGCAGATCTAAAAATCAACTATCATCTAGTTTTCCCTTTAGCAAAGGTGTTGTTATAGCATAATGCATTAAGGATTTAGCTTCTGGTACAAATCAATAATCTTTTACTGTAGTCTTTAGGATGCTTCTATGTTATCATGTAATTCAATATCATGAGGATACCAACACATAGGAACTGAAATGTGTTTGACATAAAAGATATTTGAAGCATCCTTTGATCGCAACTCTGTTGTAAATATTGGCTATTTAATTATTATTATTTGTTGTATTGGGCCAGGCCCATTAGGTCAAGTATTAGGGTTTTCATTCTCTATAAATAGAGACCTCTTTGTACAGATTATTTACACAATTCAATAATATTTCAAATTCCCTTTTTTCTTTCAAGTTGGTATCAGAGCTCTCGATCCTGAGGGCTCTGCTTCTGCGCCTATTGTCTTTAGAACAAAACCTTTTATTCTTTTCGTCTCTTGCTGCCATCAGCCGCCACCGGAATTTTTTTTCCGGGGAACTCTTGGATCGAGAAGACCTCAGTTTCCCTCGTCTTGTTCCAATTTATCATTTAAACACCTTCAGTCACGTTAAACACTAGACCTCTGTTACTATTCATCGTGTTTCAACAAAACAAAATCTGTTCATTGCGTTTGGACCATTTCCCGGCGGCTTTTCAACTCCGACCATCCCCAGATAGAACCGCGCTTGCCGGACGACGTTGCCCCAGAAATCTCAGCCCGGAAGGCCACTGCACGCGCCCACACGCGCCTCCCTTTAATCCGCGAGTGAAGCCCACGCGCAGCCAGTCTCACCGGCGCGTGGAGGCGCGTGAGACCATATTTTCGGATCGGATCACCGCCATTTTGATCGTCCCTTCATCCTCTTTCTGGATCTGTGCTCTAATCTCAGATCGGACGTCGTTTGGTATTTTTTTGTGATTTTTTGGCTGATAAAAATTCATTTCCTTGAATGAGCTACTTCTATCCCTAGGAAATATCTCAGTTTCCCAAGGTCTTTGACTTCAAACTCAGAGGCAAGCCGTGTTTGCAGAATCTGTTTCTCCACAAAATCATAACTTGTGATAATAATATCATCAACATATACAAGGAGCACAGTAAGCTTCCCATTTTGGGAATGTTTGAAGAAAAGAGTGTGATCTCCTTGACTTTGTCTGTATCCTAAGCTTCACATTGGGTTGTTGATTCTGGTGCTACTGATCATATGGCTTGTTGTGCTGACTCCTTTACTTCTTATCATCCTACCATTGGAACTCCTACAATAGCCATGGATGATGGCTCACATACATCAGTTGCGGGTTCTGGTGACATAAACTTACAATAGTCCTTACATCTTAAAGATGCTTTTTATGTTCCTAAACTCTCAACGAATCTTCTTTCTATTCATAAAATTACAAAAGATTTGAATTATACTGTAACCTTCTTCCCTATCCATTGTGTTTTTCAGGATCTCGCCACGGGGAAGACGATTGGTAGTGCTAAAGAGCAAGGTGAGTTGTACTATCTGGTGTCACAATCTCCCGCAAATAAAGTAACATATCACATCTTGATGTCTCATGGTCAATCAACCGCTGATTCTTTGATTTGGCTTCATCATAAGCGCTTGGGACATCCTCCATTTAATTTACTCAAGTCTTTATTTCTGTCATTGTTTTTGTCTAAGTTTGTTGAGTCTTTTCATTGTGATGTTTGTGAGTTTGCTAAGCATTATCGTGTGTCTTTTCCTTCTAGTATTACTAAGAGTGTTGAACCTTTTGATCTTATTCATTCTGATGTTTGGGGTCCTTCTAAAGATCCTCATGCTTCTGGAAATAGATGGTTTGTTTCTTTTATTGATGATTGCACTCGTGTAACTTGGGTTTACTTAATGCGTGAAAAGTCTGAGGTACCGCAACTGTTCTTTCAATTTTATAAAATGCTTGAGACCCAATTTGGTAAAAAAATCAAGAGACTAAGAACAGATAATGGTACTGAATATGTTAATCACAGTTTTTCCCAATTTATACGAAATAACGGTATGATTCATGAACTTACTTGTGTTGACACCCCTCAACAGAATGTGGTTGCTGAAAGAAAAAATCGTCACCTTCTTAAAGTGGCTCGTGCATTAATGTTTCAAACACATGTACCCAAATACTATTGGGGAGATGTTATTCTTACTGTAGCATTCTTGATCAATCGTTTACCCACTCGGGTACTTGACCATGTAAGTCCTATTCACTCTATAACTTTTTTTTTCCCTTCTATTCCAACTATGAGTCTTCCTCCACGAGTGTTTGGGTGTGTTGCTTTTGTTCATGTTCATAAACATCATCGCAGTAAGTTGGACCCTAGGGCTATTAAATGTGTTTTTCTTGGTTATGTTCCTGATAAGAAGAGCTACAAGTGCTATCACCTGGTAGTAGGAAATTTTTTGTTTCTATGGATGTTACATTTCAGGAATCTGAGTCCTTTTTCCAAGGTCCTCATCTTCAAGGGGAGAATCCTTCACCAGAAAACTCATCACCTCCCTTCTTTGAGTCTTCAGTGTCTACTTCTTTACCTGTGTCAGTGTATCCTCATCTTGTTCCTGTTCCTCCTGTGTCTGATCTTCCTGTGACTGATACATCAAGTTCACCAGAGATACGGAGGATTATGACACCTCAGTTGGTATATCAAAGAAGGAAACAACCCACATTGCCTCAGCAGCAACCTCAATCGTCTGAACCACTGGTAAGTCCTGAATCTCATATTTCTGATCATGATGTTAATACTTCTGATGACTTACCCATTACTACTAATTCTGATGATTTACCCATTGCTCTTAGAAAAGGAAAAAGATCTTGTCCCAAGAAATCTTGTTCCTCTTGTCCCTCTTGTACTCAATACCCTATCTCCCATTTTGTTTCCTCTGCTAATCTTTGTGCAACACAAAAGCTTTGTTTCAGCACTAGACTCTATTGCAATCCAAGAATGTTCAAAATCAGTACATGAAGCCTTGAAAGATGGGAATTGGGCTCAAGCCATGCAAGAGGAGATGAATGCTTGGAGAAAAATAAAACATGGGAGGTTATTGATAGACCTAATGGAAAGAAAGCAGTAGGATGCAGATGGGTTTATGCCCTGAAATATAATTCTGATGAAACTCTTGAGAGATACAAGACTCGATTAGTTGCCAAAGGTTACACTCAAACTTATGGCATTGATTATGAAGAAACATTTGCTCCAGTTGCAAAGATGAATACGGTGAGAGTCCTGTTATCCCTTGCTGCCCATTACGATTGGGATATAAATCAATTTGATGTGAAAAATGCTTTCCTCAATGGTGAGTTAGAAGAAGAAGTCTACATGGAAATCCCGCCTGGTTTTGATTCTGTGAAGGGAGAAAATAAAGTTTGTAGATTAAAAAAGGCATTGTATGGATTGAAGCAGTCACCTCGTGCCTGGTTTGGAAGGTTTACTAAAGTTATGATGACCTTAGGATACAAACAGAGTCAAGGAGATCACACTCTTTTCTTCAAACATTCCCATAATGGGAAGCTTACTGTGCTCCTTGTATATGTTGATGATATTATTATCACAGGTGATGATTTTGTGGAGAAAGAGATTCTGCAAACACGGCTTGCCTCTGAGTTTGAAGTCAAGACCTTGGAAAACTGAGATATTTCCTAGGGATAGAAGTAGCTCATTCAAGGAAAGGAATTTTTATCAGTCAGAGAAAATATGTTCTTGATCTTCTCAAAGAAGCAGGAAAGCTCGGGTGTAATTGAGCAGAATCACAAGATAAGCTATGAAGAGGAGAGTCCTCCAGTTGATAAAAGACAATATCAATGGCTAGTTGGGAAATTGATATATCTAGCTCATACTAGACCAGACCTAGCTTATGCTGTTAGTGTTGTCAGTCAGTTTATGCACGATCCAAAGGAGAAGCACATGCAGGCAGTAGAGAGAGTTCTTCAGTATCTTAAAGCTACTCCTGGTAAAGGATTGTTATTCCGACGTGATGGCAATCTCTCTTTAGAAGTTTACACTGATGCTGGATCCGTGACTGACCGTTGTTCTACCACTGGTTACTGCATGTTTCTTTGCGGTAACTTGGTGACATGGAGAAGTAAGAAACAAGATGTGGTCGCCAGATCAAGTGCAGAAGCTGAATTTCGAACTATGGCTCAAGGCATTTGTGAGTTATTGTGGCTGAAAATTATACTTGATGATCTCAAAATAAAATATGAGGGACCTATGAAACTGCTATGTGATAATAAGTCCGCTATTTGTATAGCTCATAATCCAGTTCAACATGATCGGACTAAACATATTGAGGTTGACCGTCATTTCATCAAAGAGAAACTTGATAGTCGGCTGATTACCACTCCATACATTTCCACTGGGCGTCAATTGACTGATCTATTAACAAAGGGACTTCCTCCAGACGGATTTCAAGAACTTACTAGCAAGCTAGGAATGAAAAATATTTATTCCTCAGCTTGAGGGGGAGTGTTGTAAATATTGGTTATTTAATTATTATTATTTGTTGTATTGGGTCAAGCCCATTAGGTCAAGTATTAGGGTTTTCATTCTTTATAAATAGAGACCTCTTTGTACAGATTATTTACACAATTCAATAATATTTCAAATACCCTTTTTCTTTCAAGTAACTCAATTTCTTTTGATGCATTTATAAAGGTTAATAATGAAAGCCATGTAACTTCTATTTTAGGACTTTTAAGTCCTTCAGGAATGTAAATTATAGGATCATAATTATACAATATACCCTTCGCAAACTCTTCAGTAAAATGACATTTGATAGATGCATAATGTAGAAAAAGACTGATTCCCTGATGTTATCTACGTATCACTATGATATTTTTCATATATTGACCCCTTTTCAGGAAAACAGTAATTGTCTTTCGAGTCCTATATCAGGCTGTATATAATAATAGTTTTAGCTGTGAGAGTCCTTACGCATCGTAATACCGTACAAAAGCTTACGATGATAGTTTCTAAATTAGTACCTTCACTCTCTCTACAAAACACTTGGCTGGCTCATCCAAGTAACTATCATCAAGTTGAAGTGCCAAGGCATGACCAATAAAGTCAATTGTATCATCTTCCAACCCATATTTTCTGCATTTGGAAAAACCATTACAAATTGAAAAGTAGATTAGATCAAAGTATTAAACCGGCTTAAACTAATTGCTAATTTCTGTATATCATATGCAGCCTGCTGCAGGAACACTAGTTCACTAGACTAGAGTGACCAACTGCTGTAAAATCTAAATTAATGTCATAAACTCACTGAAAATGAATACAAGATATATGTAAATCAAAATTTATTTTAATGATATTTCATCTTGGTTTGAACTGCATTGGTGCTCTAGTGATGGAAAACTAAACTTTCAAAATGTTTTAGTTTATGGAGAAACAAAACATTTAGATATGGTGCTCAAATTTTCATTTTGATGATAAAACCTCATTTTGCATAAAAATAAAATTCATTTTTTTTTTCTTTACTGTGATTTTCATTGTCCTTATGCTCATATTAAGGAAGGAAAAGCTTTTTTTATGAAAAAAAATTGAAGTCAAATTTAAAGGGATGCAAAATCTAGTAAATAAGAAAAGGAGAAGAATGGAAGTAGATACATACGATATCAGCTGCCTTGCAGTAACTTGGTTCAAATCTAATCCTTCGTGAGATTTGGGATCATTTGCGTCATAATCTTGGACATAAATGAAGAACTTTCGAGCACGGCGCTTCTCAAACAGTCCCATTAAAGGTGACTTTAGTGCTTCAACATCTGTTGCTGGTACTTTGTAAATCTAAAAATAAATAAATGAATAAAGATATTCTTTCATAATTTTTGTTTTTTAAATATGCAAGAGGCTTTATGAGATGTAAAGTTTGCAATGTAGAAAAATAGCAATTGTGAAGAATACAACAGAAAGCAAAGAATATGGTGCATACCTTTCCTTTATTATACACAAAACTTCCATCTACAGCTTTAAAGTTTAAATACTTTGTAACATCTGTGTGGATGAGAACACGGACCAAAGATCCATTGGCCATCATAAACTACCAAAAAATAGATGAAAAGTTGGTTTTGTCATAAATGAATAGAAATGGAAAACATGCAAGCAGATAGTACAGTACAAATGATGGGAAATCCAAGAAAAAGCAGAAAGTAAAAGAAAAAAATAAAAGCCATTTTATGCATGGAAGATAACTTGAAGCAGATTGCAATGCTTTTTCCTATAACAAACAGAAGAATTTGGT
Source organism: Gastrolobium bilobum (assembly GCF_033153095.1). Taxonomy (NCBI): domain Eukaryota; kingdom Viridiplantae; phylum Streptophyta; class Magnoliopsida; order Fabales; family Fabaceae; genus Gastrolobium; species Gastrolobium bilobum. Next base: position 101,608 of record NW_026896872.1, on the reverse strand, counting down.
GTACATAGCCTAAAACTTACGAGCAAGAACAAAGAAATATTAGCATATAAGCACAGGTTCGTCGTCCAACTAAGATTTAAAAGGTAAATTAGTAAAAAGAAGACTAAGAAACCCACAATATAGAGATACAGCATGCATAAATATTTCAACACTTTCAACAGCAATTGAGGGAGAGTGACCATTTTGCCACGTTTCGACAAAAAAATTACCAGCCTGCCACGCCAACAGTAAATTTTGTCAAAATGCTACGCGGCATAATTCGCTACACAGTGTAGCGAATTATGTATGCAAGTAATTCGCTACACAGTGTAGCGAAATATGCCACGTCAGAGCCAAAAATGCCACATATCAAATTTTGCAAAATTTGCTACCCTATGTAGCGAATTTTGCAAAATTTGACATGTGACATTTTTGGTTCTGTGCTTTCTGACGTGGCATATTTCGCTACACTGTGTAGCGAATTATACCGCGTGGCATTTTGGCAAAATTTATTGTTGGCGTGGCAGTCTGATAATTTTTTTGTCCAAACGTAGCACTTTGGTCACTGTTCCCAGCAAATGAAGGGAAAATAAAATAAAATTATGATATACATTTTTCTGTTGATCTACATGTCATGACACATGAGAGCAATTACCTTAGGTATCATATCAACATTGTATTCTCTGCTTGAGCCCAAGTGCTCTGGCGTCTTGTCATCTCCCCTAAATTTCTTCCATAGCTGTATAGCAGAAAAGAGTTTTTAACATGGAAACAAAACTAATATGAAATAAAAAGGAGATTCTTCCCAAGCCTCTATTATAAATATGCATCAGAAGAGAGAGACCTGTGTAAGATTAAGAGATGTAGAAGCCCCTCCATAGTAGTCATTTCTATCCATGTGCAACACCTGATTCAAGTGGATAGGAATAAAACGAAAGACCACATGGTCATGGACAGGAAGCACCAAAACTAAGAAAATTAATTGACATAGGCATAAAACATTCTCTGTCACTAAACATCTTGAAATACACAAACAACTGTGCTTTTAGTACTAGTTTTAGGAATATGGTTGTCAGAACAAATAATGAGTAAAATGCATTTTCATCAAAATATAAAGAGAAAACTACTTACTGGTCAAAGTTAACTATTTGTCCATATAAATATTGTGAGAGAGCAATATCAATGTAAAGAACGCCTCCTCATACGAGAGTTCACTGGGCTTGAAGTGTGGACAATACACAGAAACTTGGGATACACTACTCCAAAAGCTAGCTCAAAGGGTGGGAGTGCCCAAGACCTTATAAACTCCACATTAGTTGCTCATACAACCAAATATGAGACTATATATCTCAACACTCCTCCTCACACGAGAGCTAGCTCAAAGAGTGGGACTGCCCAAGACCTTATAAACTCCACATTGGTTGCTCATAAACTAATGTGACACTATATATCTCAACACTCCCCCTCACACGAGAGGGCACTGGGCTTGAAGTGTGGATTATGCACAGAGGGCTGTGAGGATCGAACTTGTGACCTTATAGTCACTCAAGCTTTGATACCATGTAAAGAACCTTGGTATACATCACCCCAAAAGCTAGCTCAAAGGGTGGGAGTGCCCAAGGCCTTATAAAGACCACATTAGTTGCACATACAACCAACGTGGGACTATATATCTCAACAATCAATAAAGGAAGAAAGACAGGAAAAAGGGGGAAAAGAAGAATTTGGTTCTTTTTTCACTAACTTACAATAGAAAAAATGATGAAATTGCAGTTGAAAATTTTCTGATCTGTGATTGTGTAAGTAATAGAGATTTGGGATATTCTCTAAACACATTTTTTGCTTTAAGCTACTACAAATAGTTTTGCGGACAGACATGTGCTGCATTGAATGAGGAAAAACCATATCATTTGGGAAAAAGGTGGTGCGAATATATCTTGTTTGAGTTTTTTTTTTCAATTATTTGAGTAGCGTTAACTTTCAAGGTTGAGAAATTGAACATGACCTATTAATCAGATAAATTAATGCTCACATAGGTTCAAGGTCATGATTAAGATGTTTTACTATGCAAAACAACTGTCCTTGTCCTCAGTTTTGTTAAAACGCAGAGTCTATGTAAAAACGGTGAGATGAGCAAAAACGTAAAATCGCAAAACATAAACGAAACGTAAGAGTTTACTAACATATTAAAAATAAAATATATATCCAACATATATAAAACCAAAACCCACAAACATGTTTATTTTATAAGAATGTCAATTTTAATCTTTGTTTTAATTTACATAGAATAATTTTAATGTATTAATTATATAAGTTATTAAATTTAAGCTAATTAATGACTATATATATATTTTTATTATTACGTGTTATATATATTTGAACTATGCAAAAAAAAATTCATATTACGTTTCAACACTACATTTGAACCATTTTTACGTTTCGACACTATGTTTGAACTGTTTCGGCTCAAAATCCGTTTCAACTACCGTTTTGACTCGATTTTGGTTATAAAAACATAGACACGGTCCGTTTTTACGTTTCGACCATACGTTTTAACAACACTGACTGTCCTAAATATGGGTTATATTTGAAAATTGCAATTACTGATAAGCAGTCTATTAAATATGTTATAGACTTGCTCTTTACAACTGCACTTTTAACCATGTTCCCAAATTTATGTCAAATGTGCTACTGGAAAATCAAATATCCACCAAAAAGATACAGCTGACCCTCAGTTATCTTTGATTCATACGAGGAATGCATCATTTTCCCAACCCATTGCAAAATTCTTTAGAGATAAAAGTTAATAGACCAACTATTTTTCATTTTCATTTTCTTCTTATTTTTCACCTTTCCTACCCCAAATTCATTGAAACTCGAATAGTGGTTTTTCAGGAACAAATTATGCAAAGCGTATAATCACATTTGAGGGGAAAAAAGATATTGCTTCTACCATGTAACAATTGGCATGTTTGGCTAAATATTTATATTTGATTTTAGGTGAAGATTCAGCAATTTTTTTTTTTATAAATTTTTTAACTAATACTACAAAATCAAGTTTAGCAAATAATTACATTAGATAAATAACTTGGCCAAATCTGAATAGGAATAGCCAGCTACATGGAACAATAATTTCATTCGCTCTTGTCAAAATCTACATTTTCATTTTTAACATTTACTTTTCTAACTTTCTTGGGAATACATTTATTCTGAATTTAACTTTTCTTATATGTCATCAAGCTGAGCATCACTTCTATAACAATCAAACTTCGAAATAAAAAAAATGCACAAGAAAAAAAAGGCACAATCAAATGAAAAATAAATAAATGAAGAGAGTGAGTGAGAGAAGAGGAATTACTTTGAGGCCATCAACTGAGAGAAGGCCACTGAGGATGCATTCCTTAAGACCTGTGCCCAGCACAATTACATCGTACTCTTCATCCATGGCAGATTGATTTCAGAGAATTAATGAAAGAGTTTCAAATTCAGAGACAAATAAAAAAAAGTGAAATCAAAAAAATAATTTTACGAGTAAGGAGAGGAACAAGGGAATGTTGTGTTGTTTATGTTTTTGTTTGTGTGAGAGAGATTTGAAGCAGAACACGTCTTTAGCAGCAAGTAACGAGACTAACGCTCCCCAAAATAACTGCTCTCATAATGCATCCACGTGTTTTCTCTCTTAAGGAACCAAAAGTAGTGGTACTGGTATCTATTTAAAAGCCAATAATAATAGATTTTTTACGTGGAGAAAGTTATACTTACAACTTATTTTCGTTTACAACTTCTTACAACCATATCTTAACCGTTGATTTCCGTCAATCAACGGTTAAAATTTTTGTAAATCAAATTTATTAATTCGCAATAAATGACAATCGTTGATTGACGGAAATTAATGGTTAAGATATGGTTGTAAGAAATTGTAAACGAAAATTGATTGTAAGTATAACTTTCCTCATTTTCTATAATACATATTTAAACTTTGGGCATATCAATAATAAGAAATTTTGTATTCAATTTTATCTATTTATTTTACTTGTATGTAACGACATATATAATAAATAAATTAAAAACTGTTAAATATAATTAGTATTGATAATTAAAATTGTATGTAACCTTGTACCCATATAATTTTAATAATATTTTTAAATATTTAGTTTTGATATACCGACTCAATTACCTTATTGAGACGAGTTGATCCCGGATATCTCTGTAAGATTTCAACTCTTTGAGATGGTTATAAGATTTAATCACCTAAATCATTTTATGCAAAATGAAAACGAAAAAATGTTACTTTTTTGTTCTCATTATATTCTTTATCAATAAAAATATATTTGATAATTTTTTTTTACAAACTTAAGAGTTAAAATATTTATTATTTAAAAAATTGAAAAAATTAAATTAAACAGTAAAAGAGAATTATTAAATGAAAAATCTTTTACCACATTCCTTATTGTGTTGTCTTAAAAAATCAAAAGAATTCCATCTTATTTCCTTATTTGAATTAAGATTTTTTGAAGTATAAACTTCCATCCTTGCGATATTTGTTACATAAACAAACATGCTTTACTCACCGGCATATATTACCTAATAATATATTTATATATTTTATTGGGTTTAATATTTTTTCTATCACATGAGATAAAGATAACTCATATGACCTCAAAACAATATAGTTTTGGGGTTTGGAGAAAAAAAGTATAATGATAAACTAAAGACTAATATAATCATAGAAAAAATTAGAATTTTAAAAATATTTTTCTTCAAACATCAAAACGACATAGTTTTGGGAATAACCAAAAAACATTAAACTCTACTTTATTATACAATTATAGTTATTTATTATACATTCATACACCTATCACCTAGATAAATATAATGAATATGAATGAGAGATGTGTAAATTTAGTGTTTTCTATGAGGATAATAGTTATGAGTAGAGCTCGCAATAGTAGTCAATTTGCCCCGACCCACCTTTAATTTGACAAAAAGTAAGACGGAGTAGGTTGACTCATATTTGAAAATGGTTCGAAAATATCAATCCACCCCACTTTATGGTGGATTATCAAGTCAACAAATCTAAATAAAAAAAAATGAATTTGAATATCAAACAAGGATTAAACCCAAAAAATAAGTATTTTCTTTATCAAATAATGTCATATCAACTAGTAGAGTTTAAAGAAAATCAAGTTGCTCTACACACAAAAAGTAAAACTATTTGATTATTGTTAGATATCCATAACTCCCAATATGTTTAATCCTAAATTGTAACTCTTGAAAAGGAGTAATTTCTGTTCATTTTTATTGTATTGTAACCTACATGGTCTTTGGAGCCTATAAATAAAGACATGTACAAAGTTCATGACATAATACAATACAAGAAGAAGCTATTGCTCTACCTTTCTCTCTTATCTCTTTTTTTTATTGGTATTACTTTTCTAGTTATTTACTTTACCTTTGGTTATTTTCTTCTAATTACCTCTGTCTAAAGAGAATCACACCCAAAGAGAATTCCAATGATTAATTCAAAGGCTTTTACATATAAAGAAGCGCGGCGATTAATTCAAAGACTGTGAGCGATCTAGGTTAGTATTTTTTTTATTTCATTACATTTTTTTTGGTTCTTTTCATATTTTGCAATTGATGTGCTGTTATTTTTTGTTCATGGTAGTTGCCTTTGCGTATTATTAGTAGAATGAATGAGATGATTTGATTGATTATTTATTGGTCAGTAGGATTATAGGGACGCCAAGTGGACTAGGTTCACGCGTGATCCCAAGGTACTATATGGACACCAAGTGGACAAGGTTCACATGTGATCGAAAGTATCATACAGGCACTAAATGGACTCGGATCATGAGTGACCTTATATAGACACCAAATGGGCTAGGTTAATGTGTGATCTGATTATAATAGGTATATAGACACCAAATGGACTAGGTTCATGTATGATCCGAGTGTAATGAACTCATCGTTTAAAATAATGTTGTTATTGCCTCTAGATATATGATGTATTTCATATTATATGGATACTAACTTTTCATGCAAGAAGTGAACTCATGGGTGGAGAACTACTCCATAAACCTTGAGTTTACTGAGATAATGTATCTTACCCTGTTTGGGCAAGAGAGCCCTCACAGGGCAAGAAAGTAGTGCAGGGAAAGAGATCTCGGTCATGTTGGATAATGGGCCAGATATTTTGGGATAATATGTATTTATGGGGATGACTATACATATTGTTTTGGCACGATGCATGTTCATGCACATGTATAGTTGATATTATTTTGAGAGATGTGTGTGAGTGTGTGTGTGTGTGTGTGTGTGTGTGTGTGTGTGTGTGTGTGTGTATTACTAATACAATCTGTATTTGAGGCATATGTAGCTTTATGTCATTATATATATGCAGTGTTGATATGTATCTGATTATGTATATAGTATCTGTATGTTGGCACAGAGCCATTTTTAGTCCAATGTATTGAACAATTCGTTACTTATATAGGTACTGGACTTTTCTGATATTCAAGTGAAATGAATATGTGGGAATTATCCCTGGATAGTCCAGTTTACAACGAAAATATTGTCTGTTAGATTCTATACGAGATGATACGTATTATCATACTCGAATAGTCATTGACCATTGATTATGGTTATAGGGTTGTGAGTTGAAATTCTGTTAGGTATGGGACTGTATAGTTTGTAATATTATGAGAAATACCTTATGCATGGCAATACATAAGGAAAATAAAAAGGAAAAAATGAAGTCACATAGTTACAAGGGTAACAGTGACACTTTATTTAGAGTATTCCGCTTAAATTAATAAGTATGCTGCATTTTCAAATACCAAATTGTGTGTTAACAAACTGGTCCAAAACGAGGTGTTACACTCTACTTGTCTATATTGATGACATTGTTCTTGCGGGTGATAGTATGGAGAAAATTCAAAGCGTGAAGTCTTTTCTAGATGGTCAATTTAAAATTAAAGATTTAGGGAAACTCAGATTTTTCTTAGGGCTTGAAGTATCAAGGTCTTCATAAGGGATTGTTCTCAATCAGTGCAAACACACCTTTGAATTGTTGTCTGATAATGGTTTATTGGCTTGCAAACTTGCCACCACACCAATGGATCCTTCGATTAAGCTTCGCCATAATTTGGGACAACCACTGACTGATGTTTCTTCGTATCGCTGGCTCATTGGACGGTTGTTGTACCTTACAACCATGCGTCCATACACTAATCTCAGTGCACACCAGCTCAGCCCATACTTGGCTGCTCCCATAAATGTTCATCTTGAGGATGCTCATTGAGTCTTACGATACCTCAAGAGTTCCCCTGCATAAGGACTCTTTTTCTCTGCTACTTCTCCTTTGCAGCTCAGTGGTTTTGCAGATGCCGATTGGGGTTATTGCCCAGACACTTGTCAATCTGACACAGGTCTATGCATCTTTCTTGGTTCCTCACTTATCTCCTGGAGATCGAAGAAACAAACGACAGTGTCTCGTTCTTCCACCAAAGCTGAATATTGTGCTTTTGCCACCATCACTTGTGAGCTTCAATGGCTCTCTTTTCTTCTTCGGGATTTTTGAATTTCGCAAGAAAACTAGTTCCGGTATTCTGTGATAATCGCTCTGCAATTTATCTTTCTCACAATTCGGCCTTCCATAAACACTCCAAGCATATCAAACTGGATTTCCATATCACTCGTGAGAAGATTCAGTCCGGTCTCTTGCATCTTCTTCCCATTTCCACCACTGACCAGATTGCCGACATATTTACTAAGGCTTTGTTGCCTTCTCCATTCAGCTCTCTCATCTGCAAGCTTTGGCTTCTTGATGTCTATAGCCCAGCTTATGGGGGGTGTTACCAGGCTCAAAAGACAATTTGGGCTCAAAAGGCCAAGAGGCCCAGCCCACCATAACTTAATCTAGTTAGATAAGGTAACATGTTGATAGTTTGTTAGCTAGATTTTTGGTAGTTAGTTAGCTAGTTAGTTTAGCCTGGTGTATATATGATTCTTTGTGTAACTTTACTTAATTGAGTCATTAGATTAATACGATTCATTTTTCAACTCTCTTTTTTTGAGTTTGTTTTCTCTGTTCTTGTATGAAGATTTTGTTCTCATAAGAGATACCATATGATGAAGCAGTCCACTATGGATAGTAATCCTGGCATTTGATTATGTTGTTATGGCCGCGCAGAAATGTGATTGCATATTTATGTTCAAAGTATGTGGTTTTTATGATGTTTGAATTATTGGTTATGCAAATCGTATGTAGGGAGGAATAAGACCCAAAGCTGGTCTGAAATAATGATATTCAAATCGGGAAGTGGGAATTCTACTCCTAATGAAGAATGATGACTAAGGAAAATGTAGTAGAGAACAATGTTGTTTTGTTAGAGCTCAATGTGATGAACTGATTTTGGATGTTGCTATTAGTTAATTCAAGAAGGTAGTTTTGTATATTTGAATAATTGATACAACTTGTAAATTCCTTGGTTGTTAATGTATATATATAGTGTCTGTATATGAAAGGAGTGGAAAAACTTGTATCTGTATATGAAAGAATTCAAGACATGGATAACCGTATTTACATATTGTCATGTTGGATATATTGAGAAATGTGTGCTTGTTCCATATTAAGAACCTTAAATATAAAGTAAGTAGATGCATGAATTTTTATATGAGATATGATGAAATGCATAGTTGAGATAGGAAATGTAATACTTGTTGTATAATTGAGATTATATGTTCAGTTGATAACTACGAGGGTTTAAAATGAGTTATTATTATAATGGATGTTCAAAGCTTACGATGTAAAAACATGAGAGATTATAGGAGTTGTAACAGCCCGTTGTACTCCGGTATGTTATCATCACATATAATATTAAGCGCAATTACAAACATAGGAGTTGAATTAAAATATGGTAAAACTTTTTCATTTTTAATAAGGTTTTCATTTTTAAAACATTTCGTATTTAACAAAATTCAAAACTGTAATCATAACTCATACACAGTTGCGAAAAATAAAATTTAATGCTTACATATCATATAGTACTTATTTATTGTAGCTAAGTGGTTCCCATAAACCAACGAAGCCAAATTCATAATTCTACAATTCCCAATAGTAAACAACTCTCGATTTTTCATAAATTGGGAATGGAATACATGTCCATAATTTCTCATCTTTCAATATGTTAATCTAGACTTCTCAAGATTTTCAACGAGGTATTATAAGCCTAATTTGGATCTGTATAACTCAAGATATGCTCGCCGTAAGCCTATTGCTCAAAACTGTCAACAGGGAATCATGGAAGGGAAACTGTAATTGAAATGGTGGGAGTTCTACCACCCAGTTTATTATCAAATTTTAATACAAAAAACTAGATACCTGTAGATTTAATTTGATATATGATATGCCTTGTTCCAATACGAAACGAATGAGAGATTGAATTTTAAAGTTGCTAGACAGTGGCTAAATTTCAGCCTGTGTTTTCGGGCAGTCCTAACTCATCCGAAATCTAGGAATGATTTACCTCCCAGAATTGTCCCATATTTTTGAAAAATGTAAGGGACATCCTAAGCTTCAGTTTGGTACATCACACCCCCCATTTGGCCAAGAATTGAGTGAGATATAAATATCCAAAGTTAGAGGTAAGATTCCTAGGTTTTTTAGAAAATTGGGCAACACTTCTTTATATTTTCAACTAATGTTATTTTTTTAATCATGTACCTAATTGAAATAGAATGGCATCCAAAGGCCCAACAACCTTGGTGTACTTACATCCATTAACAAATGTCATATTATAATCATTTCTTTAGCCTCATGTTATTGTTCAAAGGTTACTTAAATCACAATTCATTTCTTTGAACACTTAGATTTTTCCATCATCAATTTCCTACCTATTCCAACCATACATATTATCCAATTATGCATTTCATATCCATTATAAGACATCAAAATCAACAACAATATATCACAATAGGCCTAAGCTCTTCCATCATGAGGACCTCCAATGCATTATGAAATATATACTTTGATGATGACAAAAGGTTTATAAGAAATCTCAAATTGAAGATGGAGCATGAAGATACAAGTGGTTAGGAATTTTTAGAATTTTTGTTACACATTATATTATATCATATAGTATCTACCTAAGCTCCAATGCATATCATTTGCATATCATGCTAATTTCATAATAAATAAAAATAATTAATATTTTGTTAAAAATATGTCGTTACAAAATAAATAAATAATAATAGCTTTTCAAATATTAAAAGGCATCAATCAGTATGTTAATTTCCATTATATCACGCGGGTTATGTTGAATAGAATATATAAGAAATAAAAAGCTATATAAAAAAGTAAAACATAAAATAATAAAATACTCATATAACTTTTAATTCAAAACAATCACCATATTGCTTTCACTATCACGTGGGTTAGTTTTTCTAATTCAGCTTTCTTAAAAATAATATAAAAGTAATAGATATTGAAAAAGGAAAATGAAAGCTATCAGGTTTTTATACAGGGTCAGCGTTTTTAAATATAATATAAAAGGGAAAAATGACTTTACTTTTTATCTGTCAATACTTACAACTCTTTTCAACCGAGAGAAAAATAAAGATTTCATTTTTTCCATCGTCTTCTTCGTTCGCAAAAATAGAAAACGAGATTCTTCCTTCTTGTTTCTTCAAGAAAGCTTTAACTTTGAGTTCCTCATTTCAATCACCGAAAAACCCATTAAACCGAGACTACATCCAAGGCTGCTCCTTTCTTTGTTCTTTCTTTGTTTTCCTCTTGAATGTTCTAAGGTCACAACTTCCCCGGTATGTGTGGGAAGATTGTTTGATATACCCACTGAAGATCTATGATACTTTGCTTTTTGAGGAAATCTGATAGGGAAAAAACGTGGTGGACATCAACCGGAATAATCTGTTCGAAGGTGTGGGTCTAAGAGAGATAAAAATTTTCAGGTTCTTTAACTGAAATATTTGGGGCTTTTTACGGCATACTCAAGAAACTCAAATCCTTTGTGAATCTTTGATTTAAAGCATTTAAATGTAAGTATTTATATATATATATATATATATATATATATATATATATATATATATATATATAGCATATAAACATATACAACGATGCATGATCATACTATTTCAAACATTATCATCAATCACATTTCCATTCATTCCTCCTAATAGAGCATAGTTAAACACACAAAGGGATTAATCCCAAGACCAAAAGTTTACTTGATAGTAGCTTTCCTCTTTGCCCCGCTTCCTTGTCCAACAAGTAAGCTCACAAAAACCTTTACACAAGATAACCTATACAAGGTTTACCATACCAATCAATAATTGGATTTAATTCCAAATTCATCCATCCAATGGTTATCAAACCATACAACACAAATTTAAATGTAAGTCAAAAACTTACTCAAATCCTTGATAGTCAGAGACCAATGGCTTCCAAAGCACAAGGTCAATGCTCAACCTTCCATCAAAGAGTCCAAGGACTTCAACCTACATAATCATACACCTCAGTGGTCAACACAAAGCTTGACAACATAAAATACAAACAACATGAAATCATCCCCCACTTCGTGCTTAGGTTTCGGCCAAAACCACAAGGAAGGCCACATTATTGGTTTTAATTTCATTCAATCATCCTTATAGCTTCATCAACACACAACTTCATTATAGCATACCATAACCATCCAACACCATATTTTACTAAATTTCCCCATTAATTATTCCAACCTCAAATTTCATCACATTTCAACACTTTTTCTCACAATAGTTTCAGTCCAAATGACATACAAAGTCATGTTTTTAATTGATTTTTATCAATCAGTTTGCATTATGAACATACTTTATAACATACACAAAGTCACCAATCCATTTAAAACAACCTCACCATCAACACACTTCCATGAAGGCATTCAAAAATTGATTTCCATGAAACTCAACCAAAACTAGGAAAACTTACCATCAATCTCTTGCAAATTACCCAATGAGTGAGTTCAAGCCTCCATTCAAGTCAAACCGCTCTCAAACACTTATGGAAACCTCAAAGTCGCCAACACTTATTGAAAATGATATCCTCAAACACTCACTTCCAACAAGTTCTCAAGACATGAAAGATGTTCACAAGAGGGAGGGGAACAACTTTCATGTTGGGAGTTAAGGCTATAAGTGAGTTAAACTCAAGATATAAAATTTTCAAGTTCCTTACCTATCCAACAATAGTGCTCACGGCCTAGGGAGGAAGAAGCACGAAAATGACCAGCTTTTAAAAGCCTAAACATTAGTTTTTAATCTCATTTAAGTTAGTTTAACCCTTTGGTTAAAGCACATTAGGTAATTACCAAACTATCCTTCATTAAACCTAGTCAATTACATGTTTAACCTTTGCTTAAACCTCCACTAATCCATGAATTAATCACCAAATTAAAAATTTAACATTCACCAATGTCCATTATTAGTTTGTTAACAGATGAATTTCAAGTTTCCGGGTAATTTTGTACAATTACGATTTTACCCCTAGTTTCACTCTATTGGCATGTTTCCCCGAAATTCACCAAAATCTCCAAATTTTGATTTTAACTCAATTCATCATTTTAATTATAGAATAATGTGTACTATTCATTTTATAACATCACATTTAAGTTTATGGTAACTTTTGCATATTTGTACTTTAGTTGCTAAACTTTCACTAGATGTACTTTTTCCCGACAAGTGACTTTGTGCACATAATTAGGTTTTATCTAATTTTCCTTTCTCCAACACGATTACCTACTTTTATAGGCTTATGTGAAATGTGTTTCACAAGGTAGGTCCAAATTCAGACAATTTTTGTCAAATTACCATTTTACCCCAAGTGGAGATTTTACCTTAATTTCAAGATTTTCACCCGACCAATCCTCTCATTAAACATTTACCTCTCTAATCAGTGTACTTTAATCATGTGGAACATTATAGGAGTCATTAAAAGTTTCGGCGGCATAATGTGTTTATGTCAAGAAAGCACTAATTACTTTCTCGACAAATATTTAAATATTTCAATGGGAGAACTAAATATTCGAATACTTTACTGAAATTCAAAAGGTATTTAAATACCCTCGTTGGAATAGTAATTCTTTGAAATTTTCTTATTCAATTTGACGAGTGCAAGTAATATTATACTTGAGTGGGATTCCAAATACTTCTTTCTGATAGTATAATTAACCGAGTATTGCTTATGGAACTTTACATCATTTACGATGTTTCTCTTTAATTTTGTTCCATATTAAATGTAAAATTAATTTTTAATCAATTAAAATTTATCTAAATAAAAATATTTATAAATTTACTATTTGTGTATTTTTTCATTATATCAATATCTTTAAATTCAATGCTAGCTAATATTTCATATTAATACTTTTTAAACAATTAATGGCTAGCTAGTCCTCTTGAATTGTAACCACGTGTTAATTTATTGTCCTGAATTGCGAAAATCATTTTCCCTAAGTTTAAACAATTAAGTGCTTAGGAAGGTGTGTATTTGACATATTTACATGATTAAACTTTTTTATCTTTTGTTACACATTTGTTTCGCATAGGTGAAAAAAGCCTATAGTCAAGTGAATTAGGTTATATTAAGGATATTTTTGAATTTTCATTCTAATACATAGATTATCTCACTTAACAATTGAAGAATTTTTCTCACTTAGCAGTTCACTAATTTGACTTCATTCATAAAATCAATTGCTACAATATTTTTTAAGGCCTTCAATATTGCAAAAGCAAAACAGTTCAATGTTGTTGAGGAGTAATACCTTGATGATCTGCTTAATTATATTGGGGTGGAAAAAGAACAAATGGTAATCCATTTAGATCAGTATATGGTTTTCTTATTTATATCAGCTATATCTGTGGATTCTGGTATGTTCTGTGAACACAACCATCTTGATGTTTATCATCTAATGTGTAAAGCGCTTGTATCATAATCAAGCAGACTTTCCACCTACCTCGTGCTAGAGCCTTTGAACATTTTGTTGAATAGTAATAATATCTTGTATTTGAACCTCTAGAAATATAATGGTGTCTAATCTATGTTTCAATTTAAAGACCTGATTCTTATTAATGTAATGTTGCTACCAATATGCAAACAAGCAAGGATCCAGGTAGAATTGTGAAAAATGTTGATGCTGTGTTCCCTAGAGATGGCCAGAACACAGAGAATGAGTGAGAACTTTAATGTCATTTCTGCATAAGAGAAAAGAGAATGAGAAAAGTGAGAATTGCAGGATTAAAGAGGAATATGTCAGAATTGGAATGTGAAAGGGTCCTACGACTTTATTAGCTTTACATATTCACCAGAAGTACGTGTAAATGAATGTCAAAATCTAAGCACTCGAAAATGAGAAGCAACAAAAAGTATTAGTGTAACACCCCGTGTATACTCGGAATATTAACATTACATCGTATTAAGCGGTGCTTAATTAAAAATGCGGAATATTCTTTTTCTTTTCAATTATGACGTCATTATCAATTACCAACTTGATTACTTAATCAATTTCATAAAATAATGCCTGTATATAAATTGCAATAAGACATCTACTGAAATACCTCAATATATAAATAAAGTGTGTATCTAAATCACGACATTACATCACGTAATGCCGGACAATATCCTGATACCTTATTACAACTCTAAAAGACTCAAGACATAATCAAGACATAACAATACTATGTGTCATGGACAATCCCCATGCTCACCAAATAAACATAGTCAACAACCAGTCTCAACATAAAACTCCATAAACATAACTGAAGCTATAAGCATATAAACAGCATGCAAATCCAGCATCCAATCATGGCAGCATAATATAACAGCAATCTAACTTAGCTCCGGCCTCCTGCCGCCTGAGGTCTCAACATTACCTGACCCTGAAATAAGCATTCCCCAAACATGGGGTGAGATCTCTAAACAAGAAATCTCAGTAAGACAAGGGGTCCTCAAGGATCTTCCATCCCAAGCTCACTTACATGTGCAATATAAGTTATAAAAGCATTTATATCATTATCAGTTCCAAAACTATGTAGTGCAACAGATATTCATGCCATGTGTGTTTATCACTATTCTAGTGGCCAGAGAAATGTAGGAATACGTCTATTCCCTACATGTAGTACAAGGAACACCGCTTGCACCTCACCCACAACCTCACCCTCTTGTATGTTCTACATACTCAGGCTTACCGTATAGGTGGAACACCTCCATGCATATCAACAAGGCACTAACATACAATAGCTCAACAACATTTCCAAAACATTAAAAGCATGTAACACAGTATGCATATACCATATCCCCCATGGGACATGGTGGAACCACAACATGGCTAAACTGAGGACACGAAAGCTTACCTCTGAGCTAGCTATCCAATGCCACAAGCTCAAAGTCCAATCACAACAGATCACAATCTGAAATGGACCAAATATAAATCAATAAACATGTACCACATGCATACAAATTAAGGACAACACATTTTCATTACGTTTTCAAGTCTTAAAGCTTCTAACAAAGCTACAAGCCCT
This sequence comes from Gastrolobium bilobum, assembly GCF_033153095.1. Lineage (NCBI taxonomy): Eukaryota > Viridiplantae > Streptophyta > Magnoliopsida > Fabales > Fabaceae > Gastrolobium > Gastrolobium bilobum. Next base: position 86,056 of record NW_026896872.1, on the reverse strand, counting down.
CAATCCCATGATTATGGCTTAGTCCATTAAATACAGAAGTTCAACTTCATCAAACTAGGGTCCACAAACCCCCAATAGCCTACTGTACACACAGCACAACTACTGTTCTACAAAATCCCAGAATATCCGGATATTCCTCGGGACCATATCCGGATATGCAATATCCGGATATACAGATTCACAAATCCGGATATCCAATATCTGGATATCCCAAAATCGCATATCCGGATATCTGTTCGACAAATATCCAGATAATTCACGATAGAATGCAGTTTCTGCATTTTCGTGAAGATATGCTCCCTTTTTACTGATTTTAAACACCAAATCATGCATTTCTAGGCGTGTTCAACATTACCCAACGACAAGTTATCATCTTTTAGTCATTAGATGCATCAAGATACCATTTTTAAGCCTTAAAACTCAAGTTAAAGGTTGGTACAACATACCAAGGTTCAAAACTCAGAATGGAGATGCTCTTGGAGCTCAACACAGCCTCTCAAGTCTGACTCAAGGAAGATGCACGAAAATGGCTTCACAAAGGTTGGTTCTTTAACACAAAGGTCACCACTTGGACCTCCAAAAACCAAAACCAAGCTTCTCTCAACCCAAAACCAACAAGTCAGCAACCAAACCTCCCTCACACAGACTTCACAACTCAGAACAACACCACAAACCCCTTCCCAAAGGTGACTCTCCCTCACACAAGTGTTTAAGAAGAAGAAACCACAAAGAACAAAGAAGAAATGGCTCCTAGACTCTCAAGGAAGAAGAACACAGCAATGGAATAGTGCCAAGGTGCACTCAGCCACCAAGTCACGTATAGAATTCTGATCATAAGGTTTTGTGCCCATAATGGGAGTATTTATAGCCCAAACACACTTAAACACACAGTATTAACTTTAATTGTTACGCTTAGGATTTTAATCCCAAACTTTGGATTATGAAACTACATAATTTTATAAGATTTATCATATTTTTCTTATATTTTTCTGAGCACCTTTCTGGTACGCGTTTTTCAAAGTCAGTATGTACCGGTTTCTAGCACCAGTTCTCATTATTTGGACTTGAAACTCGTTTTACAAGTCCTACATATTATTCTAGTAATTATCATGCACTTACTTTAATTTTCCGGGTTACTTTTTCGGCACGCATTTATACAGACTAACAGAACCGGTATCTGCACTTTTCTTCCGAAAAGCGACTTTCAGCATTCTTAATCACTTACCATAAATATTAAAGCCTCTTAATAATTATTAGGGTCAATTATGAAATCATTTCCTAATTTTGCATAATTAATTAATTAAATACCTTAATTAACGGTGCAGGTTCTTACAATTAGCACATTACATGTCATCAGCAGGATTTCTTGCTTGTCACTTGGATTTATCCCAAAGAGAACAACAAATGAATCTTGTGTTAATCACTATAAATAACTTTTTAACCAAATGTATTACTTCTTGAAATGAAATAACTTAATGGAGAAATAAATGTGTTCAAATTAGGGAATCCACAAAAAATGGAAGGTCGCCACCTACTACATCACAAAAAGAAAAAAAAAAAAGGAACATCTATTTATTGGAAATAGTTGAAATAACATATTCAAGTATATTCGTTTTACATGTTCAAATCAAAACAACGAAAATTTTATTCTTATATTCATCTTTAAAAGAAAAAAAATGAAAGTATATTTTTTTTCTAGCAAATTGTCTTACTTCTATAAAGCAGCAAGGAGATTGCAAACCCGGTGTATATAGTTCTCTAATCACAGACTCAAATCCATAATCTTCTTGTCACAATAAATATATGTGTGTGTGTGGCTAACTTAGAGAGCTAGAAGCCAAACATAAGTTATAAATGGAAATTGAAGAATTAAAAGGGAAATTGCAAGTTATGAACCATCTCATGACTAAGACATTCAAGAAAAGGCCTACCTTCAAATCTCAAAAATGTACAAGGAGTTGTTTCAAAAAAAAAAAACATGTACAAGGAGTTAATGCCGTGCTGCTTATTCATTGAGCATTGGCATCAAATGGTCCATTTGAAAAAGGAGTGTGATTGCCATTAATATTGCGGTTGAAAAAATGATCACAACATTAATTACACTGGTAAGAATTAAAGGGAACATAATTAATTTTTATGCATATAGTCTCTCACTTCTTTAGTTTTTTTTTAAAGGATAGATATATTTAATATCAAAAAAATTTATCACTTTTACAACCAACTTAATTACCTTTGATTTTCGTCAATTTAACGGTTATAATTTATTGAAAATTAATAATTAATTAATAAATATGACCCAATAAATATTATTAATTCCCAATAAATTATAATCATTAAATTTGTGAAAATTAATGGTGATTAAGTTGGTTGTAAGAGTGTGGAAACTTTTCTGATGATAAGTGGATTCGTTCCCTTTTAAAAAACAATGCATTATTCAAAAATAGACCACACCAAGTTTACAATATGATGGTTGCAAGTCCAACACAAAAAATAAAAGAGAAAAATATTTATTCTTTTAAAAGATATATAATTATATCATTTTAAGTGAAAGAAAGATACTGATACTAATAGAAAGATCTGAACTGTAATAGAGTTAATTGTTCTGTTGATAATTACCTTTTCAGTAAATTGCCATCTTGTTATAATATACAGAAAATTTAGAAAATCTTTTTTCTGGGCCAAAATTCCTTGTTCTTGCTTTTCTGAAAACGCGGTCAATGTGTTTACCCTAGTCTTTTACCCACCTACCTCTAAATCCCAAACAAATGATCTATTTAAGCCATTAGGTTAGGTCTAATTATGAGAAATTTAAATAATTTGTATTAGGTTATATATTGAATTCTCACTCGTATAAAAAGTAATAATCTATTTGAAAAAGTAGTTAATGTTATTAATGCTACATTATGTTAAACTTCACACGAGGAAATCCGATGGTCAGTTTGAAAAAGTGATCAACAACATTAATTTCATACATAACACGCTTAGGATTAGGTTTATTTTGGGGGCCCAGCACTGAAACTATACTTGAGGATGCATATTTGTTGCTCAACAATGATCTTTGATAGGCACAATTAAACCTTGAGAATGGTTTGAAGGGCGATGAAATATAACCACCATATAAAAATTTATAATCTTTTAATATTTGTTAATAATTTTATTCTCTTAATATTTTTATATTTTTATATTTTTAATTAATTATAATTCTGTTGTGAATAGTGAATTATAATAATAAGGAAAGAATCTGAAAAATTATGAAGAATCTATGTTAGTTTCCCAATTTTTTCCCAAATATTCTCCTCTCCTGATTGTCTCTTTCTCTTTCTTAATCAATTTCCCTTCTTCCTCTCTTTTCCCTCCTTATCCATAATCAATTCAAAATAACCACTACATATAACCTCTTGAAAGATTGAACTTCTTGCATGAGTATTACAATATTCGTGCCTTTAAATATTTAGAACGATGCCAACTGGCCCACTAGATCAATCTTAGTTAAATTACCTAAATCCCTCACCACTAGATCAATTTTAGTGATTCACATCTTTGTAATACTTTAGTATCATATTTTGAATATTACGCTTTCAGGAAAAAAAAAACAAAAAAGGCAATATTCTTGCAATTACTAAAGTTATAAATATTAGATAAGGAACTTGAGGAAAAAATTATGGCCGCTTACTGTCCGTCTGATTTTATTTTTTTCAGAATAAAATGGAAAATAAGATATTGATTATGTAAAAAAATTAAAACAGGTTCATTTAAATAAAATTAAAATTGAATAGTTAAATTACTTAACCATGTTTCATTTTTTATACATCCATATGATAATTGTATAGATTTTTAAGTGCAATTTTAACACATCTCACTCCTTTAATTGATAAACTTTTAAATTGAGGCCTTTAATTGGTTTTGAACTAAAAGGTTGAGTTATTCTCCCAAAAAAAAAGAAAAAAACTAAAAGGTTGAGTTCCTCTAATTATAATTTTTCTCGCACATGCACATGTGAAGAATTTTCTTTCTTTTCTTTTCTTTTTTAATTTTTTTGGGTATAAGAGTTAGCATTTGTTAATGGGGAAGGCGGATTTACATGAAGTGAAGAGTCATGTAACAGTAAACCATAACCCCCTCCCAAAATAAAAAAATAAAATAAAATCAAGTACTGGAGAGTCAGGTTATCACGTGAGTTATTGCACAAGTTGCTAAAACAATAATATCTTAAGAGTTCAATTTTTCTCCAACTATTTTACGTGCAACAATTATAAATTTTTCATATATATAAGTTAAAGTATTAAATATGAAAAATTATAACCATACAAAAAGTAAAAATATTAAATGTGAAGAATCATAACCATATATCTGTCATTGCTGCACATACAACAACTTTAAATATGATTTTACCATATTTTAAATAACAAAGAAAAACACAATATATATATGGGAAATAACATCTGTCATTTTAAAAGATATAAGCTTATACCATTTTAGATCTTAACCGTTGATTTTCGTCCATCAACGGTTATAATTTAATGAATTAAAATTATTAATTAATAATAAATTTGTCCCATTAAGTTTGACCCAATAGATTATAACCGTTATGGACGAAAATCAGCGGTTAAAATTTAAAATGATATAAACTTATATCCTTTAAAAGAATAGATGTTTTTCACATATATATGAGTTAGGATCATTTTACACCTGTGTAAGTTATATTTTAATCTTGATCGTTGATTCTATTTATATTTAACGGATCTGATTTATTAGATATTTGAGTTGTTAGATACAAGTAAATCAATGATCAAAATTTAGTGCAAGACTCCTTATTCTTACACCGGTTTAAGAATATCTTGCCTATTAACTAGGATCCTTTGACACCAGTGTCAAATTTCAATTTTGACACCTTATCTGAAAGCCATTAGATCACAAAAGATCAACGACTCTGATTTGTAACCATGTGACACTATTGATTTTTTGTGATCTAATGGCTCTCAGATGAAATGTCAAAATTAAAATTTGACACTGGTGTCAAATCCTTGCCTATATAAATATATATATATATATATATATATATATATATATATATATATATATATGAGGTTTACATTTCTACAGCTGTTGTACGTGCAACAATCAAATACTTGCCATATATATACTTGAAATCATTAAATGCAAGGAATCATAACCATACAAAGGATGGAAGCATTAAATGTGAAAAATCATAACCATATACTTGTCGTTGTTGTACGTAAAGCGGCTGCAGAAATAATTTTACCTATATATATATATATATATATATATATATATATAAAGAAGAGAGGAAATATTAAACTCACATATATATATATATATATATATATATATATATATATATATATATAGTAAAGGATAAAAACTTTATGATAAAAAACTATGAGAAATACTTTTTTATGTTGTAGGAAAGAAGTTACCTCATGTTGTAGAAATAAAATTATATGTGGGACCCACATATAAGAGGAAAGAGAAAAAAAGAGTGGTAAAATCCACCCCTCTTTTGTATGTATAGAAAAATTGTTTATCTCATATAAAATAAGATAAATATAACCCATAAACTATAGACACGATCAAAGCATCTACCATTAACTATGCACATTTTGCCAAAAGAAAATAGAACAATATGAATTCAAGTACAATTCTACAAGCATGGTCGCCTCACCTCGAATATAATTACTTTAAACGAGTAATTTTTTTTCAAACAGCAGGATTGAATTGGTTTTGAGTGACTAAGAAAGGAAATGAATCTGTTCACTTCTCCTTATAGTCCTCTGAATCAATATTTTTATTTTTATTTAAGTCAAGGTAACCTGCATGGACACACAGACGAACTCAAATGAGTAGTTTTCAACAACAATGGAGTAAAAAGACAATCCAAACTTTCTACGAACAAACGTCTTGAAAATCCAAGAAAATATTTATTAATTAAGAGAATATATTTTAAGATGAATAAGTTTTTAAGTTCTAGTTTATAAAGAACATTTTTAGATTTTACTTGTTAAAACTAATTATGCAATATTGATTGAAATTTTTATAAAAAAAAAAAATCTCTAGTTTCACTTCTAAAATCAAATTCCACAAACCCTCTGGTAAAGTTCAATATATGCTGTTTATCAAAAAAAAAAAAAGTTCAATATATGCTTTACACGTTTATAAGAATCAATTTTCATAAAAAAAATCCAATATACCAAGCTACTATTCAACATGATTTTGGAATATTATTAATTTTTTGGGAGATATATATATTATTTGCATAATTTTGACTTGAGTGTTGAGAAAGTCAAAGGATGTTTTCGATCTTAAAGGTTAAACCCTAATTTTTAAACATTAGGGCTAGTGCCAGTTGAGTTTTTTTTTTTTTTTTTTAAATATTTCAATCGGTTCATTGCTTCGCGACTAGTCTGATTTGGAACAGGTCCAAGATTAAGACTTTAAATCCCTCAAAGATGATACTAAAGAGAATCGAACACATATTCTCACCCCCCACCTACTCAACTCCCGCTAACTGAGCTACCACCATTTGGTGATCGTTGAGTATTTTGAACCTTTCTCAATCTTCAATGAGTATGTTAAAGGTATGTTTGGGAGTGAAAAACGGGAAAAAGAAAAAGAAGTGTATTAAAGATTAAGGTATAAGTTTTTTTTTTTCATTGTTTGGATTGTTAAAATCCTTTATGCTTTAAAATTTTATTAAAAATAAATAAAGAATGATTTATGGTCACAGAAATTAAAATAACCCCACTTATTCCTCACCTTATTTTAAAGAACTCCTAAATAAAAGTGATATTTACTTAAAACTTTTTTCATTTCCTTTTTTTTTTTACCAATACTTCTGTCTGAACATTGACCAAAATGTCACTATTCATCAAGTTTTTTACCCAAATGTCACGCGAACAGTGTTATTTCCTAATATGTCATGTGAACAAGTTCGCTGGGCACTATAGCGAACTCGATTTGCTTACGTGTCACGTTTCTAGTGGACACCAAGTACCAAGTTTGCTACTTGAGGTAGCGAACTTGGTTGGAATGCATAATTTTTATGTATTCCAACCATGGTGTCCACTAGAAATGTGACATGTCAGTAAACCGAGTTTGTTATAGTGCCCAGCTAACTTGCCCACATGTCATATTGAAAAATAACACTGTTCACATGACATTTGAATAAAAAAACTTGATGCACAGTGACATTTTGTTCACTGTTCCTACTTCCGTCCACACATAAGCCTTAGATGATGTATGGTTGAAGTAAACTAACCCCAACTTGAGAGATGTGTCACTATAATCCTCTTCAGGAAGATAAGATGAACTGCTAATAATGCATTCCAATTGTTGCCTTTGTCCATGTATAAGGCTCGGTACCTAAAATTTACATGTGTTCCATTATTATATATACTGAGAATTCCTCTATCTGGTAGATCATACACAACTATTAAACAGGCAACAGTATGAAAAGCCTATCACCTGTTTCAATTTTTGGTTTTCTTCCATCAGTTCCTCTGCCTGTATGAGCAATACAATGAAACATTATAGCAGAGAGAGGGTGTTAAGTCGAAAAGAAAGCAGCAGCAGGTTGAATCCTCTTAACATCAATTATATATGCAAAAATAAAATTCACTCTTTTGAGTATTATCTTTTCAATATCTCTTACATAAATTATCAGTGCCACGCACCGACTAATACCATTGGCCTAATTTCTTTCGTATCTTTTCTTATTGTTTAATCATATAACTTAAACTGATTGAAATAGAACAGATTATATACAAAATTAAACCCTTATGTGTTAAAAAAAAAATTAAAGAAACAATTCTCCTATAAGCTTTGGTGAAAGTGAAAGCACTTTTTATAGGTTTTATATTACATTATTCCTCCAAGAGCATTATACAATTCAAGTGTGAATAATTTACCGGCCAAGAACATCAAGAATTCATTCTTTTAGGGTTTGAAATAGATTTTTTTTCTTAGATTAAGGCCCATCACACCAAGAGCCATTCTTTTAGAGTTCTAAATATGGAAATTAAACTCTTAGGTGAAGATACATTATTAATTTTTATATTTATATTATGGGAAATAGAATTATAATGTTATGGGAAAGTTGTTAGGTTATGTTATAGAAATAGAGATTGTGGGACCCCATTGTTCTTTTTGTTTTTTGAAAACAAGTGTAGGTCCTAAAATCTCTCTCTATTACATAACCTAACAACTTTCCTACAATATTATACTTCTTTTTTTCTTATATTATACTTCTAACACATCCCATTATATAAGAGCCTGAAAAGTAGACAATATACAAACTTACCTATCCATACTAAGAATTTCTACAAAATTTATCACCAGATTATTAAATAAATGAGAGGCCACAAAGATTGAACTCAAGATCACTTGGATAATGTACAAGTCCCTTTTTTGGTTTGTTGTATGCAGGTTTTAACTTACTTTTTATTTTTTATTAGAAAATGGAGTGGTAAGGTTCAAACTCCTGACCATTTGGTTATAGACTATAATACCATGCAAAATACCAATTTTCTTTTTAAATCCAGGCCTACCACAGTAAGAGTTTTTTTTAGGGTTTGAAATATGAAATTAAACTTTTTATTTGAAGAATCGAGGCAATAAGAATCAAACCCTAGACCCGTTGGATTGTAGAAGCTCCTAATATTATGTAGGGAACCAATTCTTCTCAAAGCTTTCTTTTAGGTGAAAGCACCTTTTATTAGTTTTATGGGTTCGTTTTTTCTACGGTCAATATAGATAACTTATCTACGTTGAGCCCAATACGACGTCATTTTAAGACGGAAATCAAGGTATTTTTATAATTATAATTTATTTCCGAGTTATAATAGTTTTTTTATTATAATTTTTTAATTTTTCAACGCAAAACGACGTCGTTTTGGGAGCGAATGTAGATAACTTATCTACATTCACCGTAGAAACATTAAAGCCTAATTTTATACTATATAATTCATTAAAAAATAATATAATAAAAAATACATTCATACTTAAACTTTGGATTGAATTGTATCCAAAAAAAACTTTGGATTGAATTGTATCCAAAAAAAAAACTTTGGATTGAATTGATTCTTTATTTGGTATCAAAATCTGTCACCAAATGTTATCACTATTGTTGAACTTGAATATGTTTTCATGTTGATCATGAATGTTTACCACTCGTCAGTATGTTATAAGTTTATTATTTAATTTATTATATAAAATTAAAAAATGTATTTAATTATCATTCGTTCTACTGCTGCTATAGTTAAACTGCTAAACTTTGAATCAATATCTTCACAAATTCAATGACTAATCCAGTTTAAAAACATTGCTTTAGAAGAGTGAAAACATTTTTAATTCATCAAATTATTTTAATTAGGTTAATTATGATATTTTCACTTTGATCCCTATAATTTTATTAAGCAGCTTGTTACCAGATTCAATCTAGTTTCTCGCCAACATTCTTGAATAGCTATTGGAAATTCGGTGATGTAGAATACTTAACAATTCTTTTGCACAAAATTATGAGTTGTTATAGACCTTGCATCTAGAAATTTGCTTTCATATATTTAATCCTTTTGTAGGACTCAAATGACATGTATGTTGGAATTTTTCATGGACTACAATTAATTTTAGGATTTTGTTAATGAAAAATAAGACAACTATATGATCCAAATTTTAGGCAAGTATGACATGTTTAATATCATTACTGACCTATTTAATATGAGCTTCGTACATAAGTTGGGTTAAGCCTTTTAATGGCGTTTGAGTTACAAAAAATTCTGAGAAATTTGAATAATTCTCGAAGTTTTTTTTATGGAAAAACTATTCTGCAAAGATATTTGTCTGTCACATTCTTAGAAAACTGAGTGGGTTTTATCAAATTTTTCTCTCTCTTCTCTTCATAACGGGATCCACTCACTTTTATGTGAGTGTGACAGATAAAATATTTCTGCAGTAAAAGCAAAAAAGTTAAACCCTTTTTTATATATGAGTAATTACAAGATAAAATTTTGGAAGGTTGAGTTCGAAGGGGGACAAACTTATGTTAGGTTCCGTCCCTATTTCCACTATATAAATCTTTTGGCTTCATCATTGGTAGCCATCTATTGTTAAAGGAAGTTAAACCTAGTCCAGATGAGTTCACTTGATCATTTAATTGCCATTATCGCAATCATGATGTATACAGGAACACTTACCACTCATTTAATATTTTACATATTTTAGATATTTTGTTTTGTCATTCACATAACCATTTTAGTTATTCTAGACTTATATTACGAAGAAAACTTTCAAAACTACGGAATAATTGCTCTCAAGTCAAAGGATGAAACTCATTAGACCGTAAATTTATAAATTATAACAACAAATATATGAGATTTGAAATGTATCAGAGGTTTGGTTTAGCATTTACCTTTCTCTGAAGGGTGCTGATCTCTTGCATAGCATTTTCATCCTGAAAGACATATTACTATCCTATGTCAGAAGCATGAATACATTTCCACATAACCATAACTGATCATAATGAGAAGGTTGAAGTATTGAATGTATAGGTTATCAATTTAATCCCATGTGAGGAAATGACCTAAAATACTGTGAGCATAATAGGGCACAAACCTTTGCTTTTGAAACACAGGTCAAACCTCTTTTGAGTAGTTCCTCTAGTTTTTGTAGTTCTTGTAATGTCAATCCTTGCAGATCTTCCCCATTCAACTGCCTGTGTTAAAGATGGAAGCCAGTCTCTCAGTACACATAGTTTTGTGTGGTGCATGCACCTTAGGTACAAAAGTACTACTAGCTCTGCAGTGTATACCTCACTTCACGAGTATTATCTTCTACTTTCTTGCGCAGCGTGTCGTTAGAGTCCCTCTCAAGCTGTGCATAAATTTCCAAAACTAAAATTTTAACTTTAATGATTTCTATATACAAATTTTGTGACGGAGAAGGATATTCTTACACTGGTCTAAGAGTTAGAAGTCTTACACTCAATCTTGATCATTGATCTACTTATATCCAATGACTCACATTATTAAAAAATTAAAGCCCTTAGATATAATTGGGATCAACGGTTAATATTGAGAGTGTACCTTACACTGCTATAAAATGATCGTCACCCTTTTGTGATTAGGCAATCAATGTACAAGACATTTCATATATACAAATTTTGTAGTATTCCACGCTAAAGCCAACCCATGAGGTTATTTTTTTTGGTGTTTCTATTCCTAGAGACGTAAGGATATAGTAAATGCTATAGAAACATGTAATATTTTTCATTCATTGGCAATGCAATTACAAGAGACACTTCAATTTATATATACTAGAGCATATGAGATGATGAGATTTTGATAAAACAAAAAACTGGGATTATGATGTGAAATTCAATGCAAGCATGTAAGAACTGTTTGTTCAGTCATCAAATAGTCAGAGAAAAATAATCTGCAGAACCACTCTTCACCAGGTTCGTTTGTCAAAGAATATTCTGCATTTTTATTTCCAGGATCAAAAGGTATATCATGAATTCATCATTCAAACAACTAGAATAACAAGTATATGCTATTAACCTGCTGCTCAATAGATGGACGGTCCAATCTATGTATTGCTGAATGCCGATTAAGCCTTTCAATTACTTGTTCCACACTGAAAATAACAAACAAATTATATATATATTGAAATTACTCGTCTAATTTTCGGTTGAATTAATGTTGCTCATAAAATTAAAAACTTCATATTGTCATTGTATTGCTAATATTTAGGTGATCAAGAATATTGGGAATTATGTTTCTACTTTCCTTAAAGTGATAAAATCATGAAACTGTGGATCCTATTTAGTTGAAGGGAGATGAAAAAGGAATTGAAATAATCATATGTCTTTCCTATCTAAACCAAAAGAAATATGGAAATATGGAAATGTTGTTTGAATTATGTTTTGAAAAACAGTTTTTTTTATTTTCAAAACAAAAATACAAAAAAAAAAAAAAATCCATTTGATAAGGCATGCTTTGTAAAAATAATTCTAAAAATTATAATTGTTCTGTAGTTTTTCAAATCACATTAAGAGAACATGTATAAGTTGTTTTTGTTTTATGCTTTGACTTTTAATTTTCAAAAAAAACAAACACATAAAAACATGTTTCCATAATTATTCTACAAAACAATTTTAAGAACAAAAAAATCAAAACACAATCAAGCAAGCCCGTATATATTCCATTCCCATTCTATCAAAAGTCATTTTATCCAACCAAACATGTCACTATTGGTTAGGGCATCAAGCCTTCATTATATATTGCCTATAGATGACTATCGATTAAATGCCTCAGAGAATAGAAATGCTATAAAATGAAAGCATTATAAAGTATTTCAGGTATTCTGTGTGAAACACAAAAGTATGATACAATTCGGAAAATACCATCCATGATTTGATGAAAGCAGTCAATCCTATACAGCTATTGTGGAATTCTCAGATACTTTACCTTCTCTGATCAAGCTTCAACTAGTTCTTGTTACATGTCATTTCAAAAGAGATGGTCATGAATCAAACATTTCAAATGTTTAAACTTATTCTCTCATAAGATTACTTGCAACGTCGAACTTATTTAGACTTCAAATGTTTGCAACGTAAAAGTTTATAGTGAAGTTATTATACACACGTATTGCTCCTAACTAGCTTAAGAAAATGAGTAATTGCACAAATGTATCTGTACAAGAAGATTATATGTAGAATATCCATTTTGACAAATATTATGTTTTAAAGAGAAAGTTGTAAAGAGTGAAAACTTTGTTTGGGAAAATAACAATACTAATAAGTTAAAATCTCGATAAAAGAATTTGAAAAATATAAAAAAAAATGAAAATTTTAGCATACTTAGATAATGAACTCATTCCACCCAAAAAAAAAAAAAAAAAAGATAATGAACTCATATAGTCATAAGTTTCCTCAGTCATTAATATTTATAATAAGGCAAATCCATCTTTGATTTTTCTCTCTCTACCAATAAAAAAAGGAAACACATAGGAGCATATGTACTTGAATAATTAAGATGACACCAGGCACTTGCAAGTTGCAACTTCTAGTCTCAGAGTAAGTTTTCTTTTCTTCTGAATAGAAAGTATATTAAAAAAGAAAGGGAAGATGGTGATACTGCAATACCTTGAACTAGCATACTCAAAGAGCTTGCTAGTCGTAGAAAAGACAATGAGTGCTACATCTGCATCACAAAGGGTTGATAGCTCCTGAGCTTTCTTGAAAAGCCCTTTTCTCCTCTTAGAGAAAGTCACCTGTCTGGAACTTATGTTATCGATTTTCTTGATCTGTATCCTCTTTCTAGGCATTTCCTTCTCTATGTCAAAAATCATCCAAACCATTACATCTAAGAAAAAACAAAAAGAAAAAAAAAAAACTTTCTCCAGATAAATATATTATAAAAAGTAAATCCAATGGATTTAACATGAAATTGAGAAAGATCAGCTATTCTTTTAAAAATACCAATGTAGAATCATGGATCAAGACAAAACCATGTACGGCTAGATGGCTCTGGGGGAGAAACACTCATTCTGGAAGAAGCAACTAAAAACTTCATAATAAAATAAGCAGATAAACAATTAATTTTATTTAGTACGTACCTTGAACTGCACTAAACCTACAAATTTAAGTTTCTTTGATTAAGATAAATAATTTCTTTTGATATTGACTATGCTTCTATGGAAAGTAGAAAGTACAACGAGAAAGGCTGGAAGAAAAAAATAATAATAATAAAAAATAAAATAAAAACTAGTTTATTGAAATAGCAAAACAAACAGGTCTTCTTCACGAAGAACCTAAGACCAAAGAATCCTTACCTACCGGAAAATGGAAAATTTGCAGATAAAGCACTTCCAAGACGAAAAAAAAGTGAAAAATGAAGCTTACAAGAGAGAACCAATCCTTGCCTTCCAGAAATGGGAGATAGGAAAAAAATGATTCGCGAGACCCAAAGCCCTTTATGGCCAAGTTGGTGTTTGTGTACTACATTATAAATTTTTGTATTTTGTATTTTGTATTTTTTTTTTTAAATTATATGTTTAGTTTTTACTTTTTATGGTTAGAAAAGTAACATTTTGATTTTCCGGAAATGATATTTATTAATTTCGTGGTTTCCAATGTGCCTCGTTTATTAGTTTCCGTATAGTTGGCCATCATTCATGGTCCTTGGATAATGACAGAAGATGTACCCTCGTACTCACACACCGCGTTGCCCTCGTACTCCCTGCTTGCTCGCTCACAGTGGTCCCCCATAAGCAGGTTCTAAGGCTTTTAGCTAACAGCAAACCTTAGCCATATACTTTCATTATTATGCATTCATTTAACGGAGACTTCATTTTATGTTTTATTTTATGAAATGGGTATTTTTTTATATTTATTTTTTAAAATATAAAAAATACCAATTTTGTAAAATAAAACATAAATTATTTGATTCCGATGAGACAATATTGATAATTTTATATTTTATGAAATACATTTAATTTTCTAACGCATTTTATAGGACTGAAATTACTATATTTTATTAAAATTATTTTTTCTAAATCTAGCTAGCTTAAGTTTATTTTAACTTATAACTCCTGTTTTATGATTAATTTTTTATAAAATTTTAAATAAGAATAATTATGTTAAAATTATTTATTGTTAATGATTTCAATAATAATAAAACTTTTAAAATTTTAAATGATGATATTTAATTATAATAATTAAATTTGGACATTATGCATAAAAAGTTAACTTTCTTCGCTCTCTGAAGAACGATATTTATGTCATTTAATTTAAAAATTTATATATTAAATGATTAAATGACTTAGAAAGTTATTTCTTCGTTTTCTCCGTTTTATTATTTTTTGTTAGTACACTTTCATATATAAATGTAACTTCTTGTCAAATTTAGATCGAAATTCAAACAAATTTTCTTGTTCTCTATTTTTAAAATTTGTATTACAGAATATTTTTGAAGAACAAAAAAATCAAATCCAAACGGATCCACTAATTACAAAAAAAAATTGTATTACCAAAAAAAAAAAATTGTATTAGAAGTTTTTTACGCTAACATATTAATTCAAATACCGACCAATTTAAAATAAACACTCGTTAATTTAAAGTTTGCATACCATTGAAGTTAGAAAAATTCATAAGCACCATCTAGGCATCTATAATTCTTCTTTCCTTAATTTATTCATGTGAAATGAAAAGTTGGCCAATATAAATTGGAACAAAAGGAAAGAAAAATTGCAAGAGATCTACTATTCGCATTTTTTAGGTGCAGAAATACCTATTTCGTCTCTAAGAAGACACATCACACATCCAACCGGAGGAGAAGAAAAGTCCTGAAAATGCCATTTATGGTTATGTCCTCTTGTTGCTAGCTAGTCAGCAACCTGATTTTCCTCTCTCAACGTGTAAGTGACTACAACATGTCAATTCAATTGTAATAACTTCTGGATTCGAGTACGAAGGAATCAATCTCCAAGATTATCCTTTTAAAGCCCTTATTCCAGGTTAGCTGAAGGCCTAAAAGGACCTTGTGTGTTATAGATGAGAGAAGCACCTTGTGGCCAAGCCAAGCCATTAAACGTAGCTAGGAGTCGGAATAAGTCTATCATAAAGAGTCACGGGCAGGGAAGGGCCTGGCTTGGTAGTTGCCCTCCCTAAAGTTTGATATTTTTTTTTATTATATATATATATATTTATAAAAAAAAATTGTTTACAAACTCTTATAAACTATACTATATCTGATCGATCATACTTCAAGTAAAAGTGTATGACCGATCATACTTAATTGGTGTAATTTGTAAAATAAATTTGTAAACGGATCATTTCCCATAATAATAATAATAATAGTATTTCTATAACAATAATAGACTTTTAGTCCTCAGAGTTAGTCTCTCTCTCAAAGATATTTAAGATAATTAGTCTCCTTTATTAGTCTTAATAATATTTGAAATTTTAATATTTACTTTTAGGAATTAAAGTTTCTTATATTATATGAAATAATTTTATCTTCTATACACACAAAAGTATACGAGGGTATGTGAGGAGAAGAGATAAAAAGAGAAAAATTAGGCCATATACACTTTTAGTGTATATAGAAAATAATTTTATTTCCTAAAATATAAAAAACTTTAAACTCTTATTTTTACCCTTATTATAAAAAGATCTTTAGTCCACCGTTATAAAGAGTGACACCTCGGAAATGTTCATACTTTATACGGAATAGGATCTCAACTCGAGGATATGTAATAGAGAACTGGCTTATTTCAACTAAAGTTCAAACTTTTCTGGAGATTGTTATGTTAGACATTTTACTTTATGTGAGCAATATTAAGTAATTAATTTTATTTTTTAAAATTAATCGAGTTAATGGATATTTCAATTACCTATTATTTTGATTAACTCATTGTGATCATGTTGAGTTGGAATTATGTCATTTATGAGTATTAGGCCTAGTTAAGCAGCAGTGTAGACTTTAATGTAATCCTAATTTTTAATATCAAAGCAGTAACATTTTGGCTAAACAGAAAGAAAGAGTGAACACAAAAATTATGAAAAAATTATTTCTCTTTTCTTAATTTTATTTAACCAAAACAACCAAATAATAATAGGATTCTCAATGCCTTAAATAGGCGGAACAAAATAAAATGAAAATAAAACCCAAATAGAATCAAAGGGGATTATGCGCAATCAAAGAATATAACGTACACTCGATGCACACTCAAATAGAATCAAAGAAATAACGAAAATAATAAATAACTGATAATCATTAAAAAAAAACCCTAAAATATAGAATAATTATGGAAAGGCCCAAAACTATTTATGCCCATGGCAAAGTGACAGATCATGCTCAGAAGCCCATTTTGATTTGCCTGTCCAAATTTGAGTCCAATCCAAGTTAGTGCCCGAGTGCATCATCCTTCCCTACTAAAAGAAGATTCATCCTCGAATTTAACAGGTCATCTTGGTTACTCTCGACCGTATGCCCTCATCGTCATTATGATAAGGAGACAAGTCAACAACATTGATAGTACTAGAAATATTGTATTTCCCAAGAACTTCAATCTTGTAAGCATTGTTATTGATCTTCTTGAACACCCTGAACGGACCATTAGCTCTAGCTTGTAGTTTGTCAATCTTGTTAGGTGGAGAATATTCCTTCCTAAGGTGGATACACACCATATTGCCTTCCTTGAAAACAACTCGATTCATATGCCTGTGAGCTTGTTGCTTATATTTCACATTATGCTTATAATATGATCATGAACATGTGAATGTAACTCCTTTTGTACCTTAAGGCTCATCCTATATGACGTTTTGTTGAGAATAACAACTCCTAACACAAAGTAAATGCAGTATTGGATGTATCTCATAGGTGGCAGTCCATGTGACATCTCCTCAGGAACCACATTGGCAAAGTCTTCTACTAATGGCTTAACCTGCAAAGAAATGTTAGAAACACTAGAATTCTGTTCCATCATCATACAAGCAAATATCTCAATGGTATCGACAGATTCCTCTTGGAATATACTCTGGACATAGTATTTTTCATCTTCTCCCTCAAATCAAAATGACCCAAGGCCATAGTCAGTCCATCATTCTTGAAAGTGTAAGTATTTTTGAAGTCATCATGTTGTGTGTTCCTATCAAATTGCCACGGTCTCCCCAACAAGATATGGCACGCATCTATTAGAATCACATCGGTATACTTTTTATTGATAGAAAATTGCACTAAACACCTCTTGTTCACCTTCACCCCACTTCATTTCTTTAGCCAAGAAAGCTTGTACGGTTGTGGGTGTTCCACCATTTTCAGTCTTAACTATTCGACCATGGTATTAGAGACTAAATTCTCGTAGCTCCCTCTATAAATGATCATATCACACACCTTACAGCTGCTGGTGCACTTGGCGCAGAATATATTGTGTCAGAGCCATAAGTCATTGATGTGCCTCTGGCATGTTATATTTTTCAAGTCAAAAATAATAAGAATTTAGTCATAAAAGAGAATTTTCTGTATATTAATCATTTTTATTATTTAGTTTTTTTATTTCAGTTTATTTTTTATTTTTTATATTATTTTACAGGTTAAAGCAAGAAGAAATAGGAAATTGAGGAAAAATTCAAAAAGGAAAGTGCGCTACCCGCGCGGAAGGTGGTGCTACCCGCGCAGGAAAGCAACGCAGTGCAAATTCCAGAACTACAGCGCGGGTTCAGCGCCACTGTGGCGTTACTCGCACGAACTTCAGCATTGCAGTATTGTTTCCAGAGAGTTGGCGCGGTTGCAGCGCCAACTTGGCGCTACCTGCGCGAACTTCTGCGGAAGTCAACTTCTGATCGTTTAAAGGACGCGGGCACATCGAAATAGGGGCATTTTTAGTACGACAAAGGAGATATTTTCTAGCATATTTTGAACTTCGTTTGGGTCACAAACCCTATGTGAAACCTTTTTACGGTGGATTGATTATTTTCCCTCATTTATTTTAATATATTTTATTTTTACCCTGTGCGTATTGTTTATTATTTCTGTTAGACTTGATCAACCTAATAGGAGAAAATAATTTGGGAATTAGTATTCGTAATAGGAATATTGGGGTTTTGATTTCTGAAAGGGGGTAAAGTGACAATTTATGCATGCTCTAGGGATAGACTTGTGTGAGCTGCAGTCGTTTAATTTATCATGGTTAATGATTAATTTCATGCGAGATTGCAAAGGAATTAGGGTTCTAATTGGATTGAAGGGTTAGATTACCAAGGGATTGAGATTTAACTAATTATGTTTAGATGATAATTTGTCTGAGTTATTAAAATTAATGAACATTTTTAAATATCCAAAGTTTAAAGCAGGGATCATATGGTGCGTGTACCTTAGCTGCAATGTCTTTTATTATTCTCTCAAAAATCCAATTTATTTTTACCATTGCTTATTAGATTGAAAATTATATATTTTAAATATTTGTCTTTTTTTTTTTTTTAAATATTTGTCTTTATTTTATCATTTATTCACTATTTTCCAAAACAACCGAATCTTCCAACTTAAGGGGACTGATTATTGTGGTACTTGGATTACAATCCCTGTGCAGACGATACTTTACTTATTCATTATATTACTCGTACTGTCGGTACACTTGCCGGTGAGCATCAAGTTTTTGGCGCCATTGCCGGGGATTGTTAATTCCAATATTATAAATAATCGTTTATCTTTGAGATTGGATTTTTATTTTTATTTTATTTTATCTTGTTCTATCTTGTTCTGTGTTTTACAGGTGCTACTAACAATTTTTTTCTGAGTTTTATGCGAGGTATAATTGCTCCTAAAGACTTTGTGATTGATCCTGAAATTGCAAGGACTGAGAGGAGATTGAGGAAAGTTGCCAAGCAGATAATTTGGGAGGAATTCAAGAGCGTACCTGTACAACCAATACAAGAGATGGCAGATAATAACAATGCTGATGGAACAGACCACAATGCAAATAACCCACCTCCAAGATTGTTGGACACCATTCTGACTCCGATATTCAACAGGCCAAATTCAAGTATACTTAGGCCGGCGGTGGAGGCAAACAATTTTGAGCTGAAGCTAGCTCTAATTACTTTGGTGGAGAGAGCTCAGTTTTTTGGTGCTGAGGGTGAAGACCCTCATGAGTTCATAGATCGATTCCTAATGATTTGTGATACTACTAAGCACAATGGAGTGTCTGCCGATGCTATCAGGCTCATACTGTTCCCTTTTGTTGTTAAGGGAAAGGTTCTTAGATGGATAGAAAGGCATCCAGCCAATAGTATCATGACATGGGAAGATTTGTCAACCAAATTCTTCGCTGAGTTCTTTTCTATGGAGAGGTACAACCAGCTGGTGAATGAGATCACCAACTTCCTCCAGCTTGAAGGAGAATCATTGTGTGCAACCTAGAATAGATTCCAGGAACTTATTAGAAAATGTCCGCACTATGAGGGAGAAGATCATAGAAATGTGGCAATCTTCTTTAATGGCATCTCTCCTGAAACAATGTTGGTGCTTAATAGTGCAGCTGGAGGTTCTATTCGGTAGAGTACATCTGAGCAAGCTCTTGATTTAATCAAGAAATTGGCCAGAAATGAGAATGAGAGCTTACCGGTTCAAGCAAGAAGAAGAGTGATAAAGTTGGAGAGCAATGATGCAATGCTTGCTGAACAAAAGCTGTTGTCCAAGAAGTTTGATAGTCTCAATGAAAAGTTTGAGAAACTGCGAGTGTCCAAAGTTCAATCAACTTCGGTGGTTTGTGAATATTGTAGAGAAGCTCATGAGTCTAATGAGTGCCCTACTCTAATGTGTGCTTATCCACAACATGTGCAAGTGAATGGGGTTTGGTATGAACAGAAGTCCCAACAAAATTTTCAAAGAAATCAAAACTTTGCCTCTGGGAATAATTTTCAAAGAAAAGGTCAAGGAGGTGGTCTTGACTATGGTTCCAACAACTATTTGCAACCTCCTCCTATTCCACAAAAGGAGCCTTCTGAGCTGGAGAAAGCTATGTTACAGCTTTCTAAGACTACAAATGACCACATTCTGACAACAAATGATTTTATCAATGAGGCTAGAGCACACAACAAGAATCAGGATGCTTCTATCAGGAACCTGGAGGTCCAAATTGGTCAATTGTCCAAGCAAGTTTCTAAGAGACTTACAGGAACATTTCCTAGTGACACTATTGTGAATCCCAAGGAGCATTGCAAGGCTATAATGACCAGAAGTGGTAAAGTGCTTCCATCTCCTGAGGTTGAAAAGAAGCTTGATGATGCAGGTGAGCCTGAAAAAGAAATTGAAAAACCCGCTGAAGTGGTGAAACCAGTTGTAAAAGAAAAAGAAAATGAGAAAGAACAGAATGTGATTGTTAAGAAGAAGCATGAGATGAGTCCTGGTTATGTGAGAGCCATGGCACCTTATCCTGAAAGATTCAAGCAGGATGCTCAGAAGCAGCAATATACCAGATTTCTTGATATTTTCAAAAAGTTGCACGTTAATATCCTTTTTGCTGAGGCTCTGGCTAATATGCTAAATTATGCCAAGTTTATGATGGACCTTTTATCAAGAAAATACAAGTTGCAAGAATACCAGACTATGACACTCACTGAGGAATGTAGTGCCATAATACAAAAGAAGTTTCCTCCTAAACGTCATGATCCTGGGAGCTTCAATATTCCAATTGTTATTGGTAACACTAATGTTGGCAAAGCTTTGTGTGATATTGGGGCGAGTATAAATTTGATGCCCTTGTTTGTGTGCAAATCTTTGGGGATATCTGAGCTCAAGCCTACTTAGGTTTCCTTGCAACTTGCTGACAGATCTTTGAGGAAACCCACTGGTATAATTGAAGATGTACTTGTGAAAGTGGACAAGTTCATTTTTCTAGCATATTTTGTGGTGTTGGACATGGAAGAGGGAACTGAAAAGCCTCTTTTGTTGGGTAGAGCTTTCTTGGCTACTGCTCGGGCTATGATTGATGTTGAACAAGGGAAGCTCGAGTTAAGGATGAATGATGAGACCATCACCATCAATGTCTTTGATTCTATGAAACAAGCTTCTGACAAAAATGATTGTTTCAAACTTGATGTTTTAGAAGAAGAGAAATCTTCAAGTCAGGACCTTGATGAAGAACTTGAGGAATGAGATATTGTTCCTTTTGAGGAAGAAAAGAGTGTTGTGTTTGAGGTTCTTGAGAAGAAGGATTCTGACAAAGAAGATGGTGCCCTAAAAGTAGAGTTAAAGGAGTTGCCTGAAACTCTTAAATACATCTTCTTGGGTGATGAAGAGACTTACCATGTCATCATTAATAAGGAGTTGTCTTTTGAGAAGAAAAGGAGGTTGATAGAAGTGCTGAAGGAACATAAGACTGCCATAGGGTGGTCTATTTTTGATTTGAAGGGTATAAATCCCTCTTTTTGTACTCACAAAATTCTCACAGAGGATGATGTCTAACCTGTGAGGCAACCTCAAAGGAGGCTTAATCCTACAATGAATGAGGTAGTGAGAAAAGAAGTGGTGAAACTTCTTGATGCTGACATGATCTACCAGATTTCAGATACTGCTTGGGTGAGTCCAGTTCAAACTGTTCCAAAGAAGGGAGGCATCACTGTGGTCCACAATGAAAAAATGAACTAATTCCGACCAGAACTATTACTGGTTGGAGGGTGTGTGTGGATTACTGGAGGTTTAATGTCGCCACAAGGAAGGATCATTTTCCACTTCCTTTTGTGGACCAGATGTTAGAAAGACTGGCTGGGCATACTTATTATTGTTTCCTGGATGATATTCTGGGTACAACCAAATCCCAGTAGCACCGGAGGACTAGTAGAAAACAGCCTTCACTTGCTCGTTTGGAGTATTTTCATATAGATGGATGTCGTTTGGTCTATGCAACGCACCTACTACGTTTCAGAGGTGCATGCTCTCCATATTTTCTGACATGGTGGAGAAAAATCTTAAGGTATTTATGGATAACTTTTCAGTTTTTAGCTCTTGTTTTGATATATGCTTGCATAATCTAACTAATGTTTTAAAAAGATGCCAATAAACTAATCTTTTACTTAACTGGGAGAAATGTCATTTTATGGTACAAGAGGAGATTATATTAGGGCATAAAATATCTGGGAATGGGATTGAGGTTGATGAAACAAAACTCATGTTGATTGAAAAACTTCCTCATCATGTTAATGTGACTAGTGTTAGAAGTTTTTTAGGACATGCTGGATTTTATAGGAGATTTATCAAAGACTTTTCTAAAATAGCTAAACCATTGAGCCAACTGTTAGTAAAAGATTCTGAATTTAATTTTGATAATGCATGTCTGAAAGCTTTTAATTTGTTGAAAGAAAAGCTCACTACAACTCATATCCTTGTAGCTCCTGATTATAGTTTACCTTTTGAGCTTATGTGTGATGCTAGTGCTTATGCAATTGGTGCAGTCCTTGGCCAACACAAGGATAAATTGTTACATGTCATATACTATGCTAGTAAGATTTTAAATGAGGAACAAGTAAATTATGCCACGACCAAAAAAGAAATGCTAGCAGTAGTGTATGCCCTGGACAAATTTAGGTCTTATCTGTTGGGTTCCAAGGTAATTATTTTTACTGACCATTCAGCTATCAAGTATTTGATGACTAAGTAGGATGCCAAGCCTCGTTTGCTAAGGTGGATGCTCTTGTTTCAAGAGTTTGACTTGGAGATCAGAGATAAGGCTGGTGTAGAAAATAAGGTGGCTGATCATTTGTCAAGAATTCAGGAGAAGGAATTGCAAGATGGTCCAAAAAAAGAAATAAATGACACCTTCCCTGATGAGAGAGTGATGGTTATTTTGTGCCTCCTTGGTTTGCAGATATTGTCAACTACAAGGTGATAAAAGAGTTACCTCCCAACTTTACTAGGCAACAACAAAAAAAGTTTTGTGGGATGAAAGGAAATTTCACTGGGATGACCCTTACTTGTATTTCCAATGTGTTGATGGAATCATACAGAGGTGTGTGCCATAGTTTGAAGTACATGAGATCTTGTGGCATTGCCATGCATCAGATTACGGAGGCCACTTTGGAGGTAATAGAACTACTCAAAAAGTTTTACAGAGTGGTTATTATTGGCCTACATTATTTAAAGATGCTAGGGACTATGCTGAGAGGTGTGACAAATGTCAAAGAGCTGGAAATATTTCCCGCAAGGATGAAATGCCTCTGAATAGCATATTGGAGGTAGAACTTTTCGATGTGTGGGGAATAGATTTTATGGGGCCATTTTCCTCATCTTATTCCAACAAATATATCTTGGTGGCTGTAGATTATGTGTCTAAGTGGGTTGAAGCTGTTGCTCTTCCCCCCAATGATGCTAAAGTTATGGTGAACTTTCTGAGGAAGAACATCTTCACTCGGTTTGGTGTTCCTAGAGCCATTATCAGTGATAGGGGGACACACTTTTGCAATAAACAGTTTGATAGTTTGCTTGCGAAGTATGGAGTGAACCATAGGGTGGCTACACCTTACCATCCTCATACTAGTGGGCAAGTTGAAGTATCAAATAGAGAGTTGAAGAGAATTCTTGAGAAGACTGTTGGAAATTCCTTCTAGGATTGGGCAAGAAAGCTAGATGATACGCTTTAGGCGTATAGGACTGGATTCAAGACTCCAATAGGTATGTCTCTTTATCAATTGGTGTATGGGAAGTCTTGTCATTTTCCTGTGGAGTTGGAACATAGAGCTTTATGGGCTACAAAGTTCTTGAACTTTGAACCAACAAAAGCTCTTCGGAAAAGATTACTGCAACTGAATGAGCTGGATGAGTTCAGATTATTTGCATATAAGAGTGCCCGAGTTTATAAAGAAAAGATAAAAAAAGTGGCATGATAAAAAGATCAGCCCAAAGGAATTTGAGCCAGGCTAACAAGTGTTACTGTACAATTCTCGCTTGAGACTGTTTCCAGGCAAGCTTAAGTCTAGGTGGGCTGGTCCATTTGTGGTGAAGAAAGTATTTCCTTATGGATCAGTTGAGATATCTCCCTTGGATATTGATAGACCTTTCAAAGTTAATGGAGCTAGACTCAAGTTTTATCAAGGAGGACCTGTGAGGAGAGACAGTGAGACTCTGTCTCTCAGAGGAAACAACACTTGAAAGAGGTAAACGTCAGACTCATGACGTTAAACAAGCGCTCATTGGGAGGCAACCTAATGTAGAGTTTAATAAAAAAAAAACGGGCGCTACCCGCACCAGTTTGGCGCTGTTGTAGCACCAGAATATGGGAAAACCAGAGATTTGGCGCGAGACCCGCGCCGCGGAAAAGAAAAATTCGCGCGACCCGCACGAATTTCGCTCCGGCTATAAAAAAGGTGCGCACCAATTTTTGTCTACATTCCCCCCCCCCCTCGTTTTCCGTTCAAATTTTCCCCTCTCCCATTTCTCTTTTTTCTTTTTCCTTTCAACTGTCAGTTTTTCGTTTTCTTCGCATGGCTTTATGGGTAAGTCTTCTTTATTTCTTTCTCTTAATTAGTTTTATGATTAGTTATTTATTTAAATGTTTTGTTATTTTTTTTTTTAGTTAGTTAGTTAGTATTAGTTAATTGTTGTTTTCTAGTTAGTTACTGGTTTCTCTTGCACTTCTTGTATGTTGACTATTTAGTTTAAAATACTGAGTTGAATGCTAAGATGAGTTGACATTCTGTTTTCTGAATTTTATTCCAACTATTGAATTTTTCTATTTTTTTTCTTGAGATATAGTTGGAATCAAATCTGGGAATGGTGGTTTGCTATATACTTCCTGTTTGATTACTGGTGATCTAATTGCTCTATTGTCATTCTATGTGTATTGGGAAACTCTTCTTGTTTTCAGGGCTCGCAAGCTGGAAAGTCTAAGAAAAAAATTGGTGGTACCAAGAGAGCTAAGACTTCTGCTTCTGCATCTTTTGATGATTTCCGGTTTGTTTCTGCGGAAGCCCAGGAAAGGTATTTTGACAAATATGCGAGCAAGAATTTGATCAGGGAAAGAAATATTTGTTTGAGCATGCATGAGGATAATCCATCATGAGGACTATAATCAGAAGGCAATAGGAAGTTCTGGTAACTTATGCTGAGCCTGCTTCCAGTGTCATTATTAAGGAGTTTTGTGCTAATGCTAATCTGGAAGACTTGGATCACACCAGGATATCCCGAGTTAGAGGGATTGATGTGTCATTTTCTGTTGAGGCGATTGAGAGATTCTCGCAGACTAATTATGGTCTTGCTGCTGGTCCTTGTGAGTATGTTGACCTGTTCAACAGGATGATGCCAACTGTCGGGCGACTGTTGTATAGAGAGGAGATGCATATGCTTGCTGATATGACTAGGAGAGGGATCATTACTCCCTATTCTAAATGGAAGCTTAAGTCCGCTACTGTTCCTGACAAGCTACTAATGAAAGAGTTGACTGTTAAGTGTAGGTTTTGGCATCAGTTTGCGAATTCTAATGTCTTTCCTTCTTCTAATCTCACTGATGTTAATATGGAGCGGGCACTATTATTAAATATCCTGACCGGGGTTGAGAGGTTGGATATATCAGCTGTGTTATCTGATCGTATTTGCAATATGGTGCGGGATAGCAGGAAGGAGCACCTTATGGCATATGCTTCCTTGATATCTCATTTGTGTGTCCAGGCAGGTTTGGAGATTTCTGACGAGGAAGATTTAGATATCGCTCCTGATCCTATTATGAATTATAACACTTATATCAATATTTGTGCTAAGGCTGATCATGAGTTAGTGGCAAAAGCTGGCACTATAGGACTTAATGTTCCTGCATCTCCTAGAGCACCCCGAGTACCTCTTCCACCCCGTGCTCCTGAGATTCCACCAGTTGCTGCTTCCTCTTCATCATCTTTTAGGGTATCTATTCTACCACATGAGCTAGTTTACGAGGATTCACCGAGTTACTTGCGCATGCAGCGCAGATGGAATTCATGTCCATTCATCACAGTTACCAGACTCGCATCCTTGAGGGATTAGCTCAGGCTGGGGGCGTGGATTATGCATCTTACCGGCCACAGTATCCGTTTGTGTCCCCAGCTCCATATTACCCAGTACCTGATGCTGCACATGCACCGATGCATCCAGTACCCCCAGTTCCTCCATTTGCTAGTCATCCCATGTTGCTGAGGGAGATGACATGGAGGATTGATTATATCTCCTTGCTGCTGGAGATTGTTTTATTTTCTTTGTTTTAGTTTATCTTTTTAGAACTCTTTGCTGTTTTATTATGACCATAGGTTGATGTTAGGGTCATTTAGATGATGTAGGTTGGTATATATCCCATACATTCTGATATTTTTATTGTGCAGATTATAGTTTATTCTATATACTGTTGTTTGTTCCGTAGTGCAGATATTTCGCTAATTTTTGGGTTTAACTATTGCTGGGGACATCAATTCTTTAAATCTGAGAATGGTAGGCTTTGGGAAAGCACTTTGGAACTGCAATTCTTTCTATCAGGGGAGATATTCTAAACTCTTGGCATTCTATTTTTAGTTAGTTGTTGGTTTGTGTTGCTCTTATAAAAAAATAAAAATAAAAATTTGGAAATGTATTTCTGAAGCAATTCTCAAGTTTAAATGTGCTTACCCATTTAACTTGCTTGATTGAATCTTAGGAAGTATGTTTGTATGACATTCTGGCATGACATTTCATAGGTATAATTGGATTACATGATTGCTCGTTTTTCTGAATTGGTGTTGTGAAATTCTCATAATGTCTGAGGTTAATTTTCATGAGTCTATATTGATACCATAGCTGTGAGGTTTGAGCTTAAACACTGAATTTTCTTGTTGAGAGACCTCACTATTGTAACACTCTAGAACTTGATCTGTTTCTCTGTAACACATGCATTGGTTGAGATGATTAAGGCATTTTGTTCTTGTTAACCTATGAAATTTTTCCAATGTTAGCCCCTTGAGCCTGAGCTTATGTTGTTGATAAATGACCTGTTGGCCTGATTAATGGCTTAGCTTATATCCATGTGACTTAACCTGATTGAGATTGAATTACTAACGTGTTGAAAATAAATAAATAAATTGAGGTAAACTCCACAAAGGTTAAGTGATTAGGGGATGTATATTTCATTTTTACCCAAAAAGAAAAAATTTACTTACGCATAAAAAGGTGGCTGAAAGGAACTAATTCCTGAAATTATGTGGGAATGTTAGTGGAACAAGACCATTGAATTGAATGTGCTAAATTGTAAGAGTATCAGTTTTTCAATCTCATTGTTGTTTTGAGCTACTATCCATATATTCCTACCCTTTAATCCGGCCAAGATACAACCTGTGAAGTCCTTTTAATCAATTGGTGCATGTGTCTGATTCTTCATTTTTGAGAATTTTGAGAATATGATCAAGCTTATGGTAGTGTTATAGCTGTGTTGGATTGAGTGCTCATGATACCCTAAACACTGAGTGTTGAGTGAATATTATTTATCTTTGTGAGGGGTAATCAATGTAGACTGGTATCTTTAATAAGCTGATGACATTGTTGGAAATTTGTGATGTTAGACCAGTCATGCTTAGTATATTGTGTCTGAGAGTGCCTGTGTATTGTTATGCTGGATTAATTGTTTATTTCTTGGGTTGAGTCTTGTTCGTTGCTGGGGACAACAACGTTTAAATCTGGGAATGATTTGATGTGCCTCTAGCATGTTATATTTTCCAAGTCAAAAATAATAAAAATTTAGTCATAAAAGAGCATTTTCTGTATATTAATCATTTTTATTCTTTAGTTTTTCTATTTGAGTTTATTTTCATTTTTTATATTATTTTCATTTTTTATATTATTTTTACAGGTTAAAGCAAGAAGATATAGGGAATTGAGAAAAATTGAAAAAAGGAAAGTGGCGCTACCCGCGCGGGAAAGCAACGCAGTACAAATTCCAGAACTATGGTGCGAGTGCAGCGCCACTGTGGCGCTACCCACACGAACTTCAGCATTGCAGTATTGTTTCCAGAGAGTTGGCGCGGTTGCAGCGCCAACTTGGCGCTACCCGCGCGAACTTCTGCGGAAGTCAACTTCTGATCGTTTAAAGGACGCGGGTACAGCGAAATAGGGGTATTTTTAGTACGACAAATGAGAACAAGGATTCCAGAAAGAGGAGAAGAGCAGAGGATCGTTCTTCGTTTTCTCATAGTAATTTTATTTTGAATTTCTCTCTTTTATAATTGTATGTCAGCTATGTCTATGGCTGGCTAATTTCTTTTATTGTAGTTAGGGTCACAAACCTTATGTGAACCCTTTTTACGATGGATTGATTATTTTCGCTCATTTATTTTAATATATTTTATTTTTACCTTGTGCGTATTGTTTATTATTTCTGTTAGACTTGATCAACCTAATAGGAGATAATAATTTGGGAATTAGGATTCGCAATAGAAATATTGGGGTTTTGATTCTGAAAGGGGGTAAAGTGACAATTTATGTATGCTCTAGGGATAGACTTGTGTGAGTTGCAGTCGTTTAATTTATCGTGGTTAATGCTTAATTTCATGCGGGATTGCTAAGGAATTAGGGTTCTAATTGGATTAAAGGGTTAGATTACCAAGGGATTGTGATTTAACTAATTATGTTTAGATGATAATTTGTCTGAGTTATTAAAATTAATGAACATTTTTAATCAATCCAAAGTTTAAAGTGGGGATCATATTGTGCGTGTACCTTAGTTGCAATGTCTTTTTTTATTCTCTCAAAAATCCAATTTATTTTTACCATTGCTTATTAGATTGAAAATTATATATTTTAAATATTTGTCTTTATTTTATCATTTATTCACTATTTTCCAAAACAACTGAATCTTCCAACTTAAGGGGACTGGTTATTGTGGTACTTGGATTACAATCCCTGTGGAGGCGATACTTTACTTATTCATTATATTACTTGTGCGATCGGTACACTTGCCGGTGAGCATCAGTCATCATAAATGATATTAACATTCAACACCCTATAAACAACCAAGGATTCACCTGAATCACTGTAAATAATCTAACCTTATTCAAACCCATCCGTTTTATCTTCTTCGTACTCATCATAGGTGAGGCCTATATCATTGGTTGATGTATTGACAAGAGTAACATATTGTCAGTTCGAACAATCAGTAGCGAAGTCGCCTAAACCCTGACACTTGAATCACCTCTTTACCGTAGCACCTATATTTCCTGCTCCATCACAAATTGATTCTTCTTTCCTCGTTGGTTTAGGGTTAGAAAAAGGCTTCCCTCTTTTCTTTTACATTGCCCTTCTACCTTCAAAGACATTCGATATACATCCTTGTATGACCAATACTGTTGTAGTATAAGACATCCGAGGTCTCAGTTCACAATCCTCCCAAGTAATGAGCAATCAATTGTTCGTCCTCCTCTGTGATATCACATCACATCCGAAGAGATTAAATTCAGCAGTGTAGTGTTCAACCTACAGGTCTCACTGCTTGAGATCGAGGTACTCAATAAATGACTTTTGCCAGTAGCGAATATGCAAGAATTTTTTTTTTGCAACAATTTCTTAATCTTATCCCAACTCTTGATCTTTGACTTCCCTTATCTGTTTCATTGCTTCTTAACGTGTTCCCACTAAATTGAGACATTCTTCCTCAGTTTGATAGCAACTAGTTTTACCTTCTGGTCTTGTATCAACCCTTTGATTTCAAAGACCCTTTTGATAATGTGTAACTAGTCGATAAACTCATCTGAATGAGTGGCACCTTCAAGTTTTGGGATCTCAATCTTCATCCTAATATTGGCAAAAAATGATTGATTGCCAAGTCGACTTCGTCAATGTCGATCCTGATTACATAATGGGTTTTCACTCATTTCTTCAGTATGAGACTATCTTTCAGACTCCATTCCTTCATCTGACTTATCCAAATGCGTTAAGAAAAATAGTTGTTCGAGCTCCTAAATTTGCCTATCTTTTTCTACCAATGTAATGTCTCGTTCGTTAATGTATGGTTGCTAGTTGTCGTTGGGGCTTTTACCACGTCCCCTATCGTCGCAGCCTCGACCTCGCCATCCATGAGCTCAACCTTGTCGGCCGATGTTCTATTCAACCATTTATGCGACAACCAGATCTCTGATTACCAAATAATGCTGAAGCAATAACCAATTGACTAAACAAAAAGAAAGACTTAACACAAGGATTGGAGAAAACTATTTCTCCTTTCTGAAATTTATTTAACTAAAACAACCAAATAAATATAGCGTTCTTAATGCCTTAAATAGCCGGAACAAAATAAAATAAAACCCAAACAGAATCAAAGGGATTATATGCAATCAAAAGAGATACGCACAATCAATGTATACTTAAACAGAATTAAAGACTTAACAAAAATATAAATAACTGAAAATTATTGAAAATTCCTAAATTATGAAAAAACCCAAAAACTATTGATTGCCATGACAAAGCGACAACTCATGCTCAGAAGCCCATTTCGATTCACCTGTCTTAATTTGAGCCCGATCAAAGTAAGTCACCCAATGCATCAGTTTCCATTATGGGTGGATCCAGTGAACACAAACTCTTTCTTTGGTATCGGGCTAGGTCTCATCTCTAGCCTATTTATATTGGGATTAAGCCCCATGAGTCATCATGCTCCCATTGCAAAAAGACTGTCATTTTGGAATAGGTCGTAGAGAGGAAGATCCTAGAACATCAAGCATCAAGTTGCTTAATTTCTTTCGACTTTGTGAAGGCCCAATAAGATACGCACATTTAGGGGTGTAAATGTGTCTGAAGTCCTATTAAGGGCCTATGGCCTTACCTACGTCGGGTCAGGATTGGACTATTATATATAGTAAAATAGAATAAGCTCATATTTTTTAAAAAGGCTTTCTAGAAAGTAGATCATAAGCTTTCTTTTACAAGGCTCGACCTATAATCCTACATGTTGACTTATATTATATTGTTTATTTTAAATAAAGTAAATAAAATTATTACTTTAATGATTTTGAATAATAAAATAATTTTTTTTTTAATTATTGAATGCCTAATAGGCTTAAGTAGGCTATCAGGTCTAGACCAAATCTTTCGTTTTTCAAATATAGGTATGACCAGACTTATAATTTGAGCAAACACAAAGCTAACAGATTAGACTAAACCTAAAGTATTTTATACAATCCTGACCTATTTAAGTCAAAGTCTAGCCGATCCTAGTCTATTTTTAACCCTATGCACATTTACACATTTGATTCAATTATTATTTGGTATTTCATAATCATGTCTTGTCACCCATAGTGTAATAAATTAGTCACGAGCAATCAAAAAAAGTAATTAAATATCATAAACTCCTCTTTGGGCAAAGTATATAATATATAATGGGATAGGATATTGTGACACCCAAGTTATGTTACACCCATGTGACACCCAATCAATCTCACCGTTAGATCGCTTATGTTGATCCAACGGTTATATTTATTTCCATTTTTGTATGGTCATGATTTCCCAAATTTAAAGTGGAAGCATTAAATATGGGAAATCATAACCATACAAAGGTAGAAATAAATATAAAATATTAAATTTGGAAAATCATGACCATACAAAGATGGAAATAAATATAACCGTTGGATCAACATAAGCGATCTAACGGTGAGATTGTCTGGGTGTCACATGGGTGTAACATAACTTGGGTGTCACAATATCCTATCCCATATATAATTATTTTGAAGAGAATTATATATAACTGTCTAAAATTTATCCCATTTGGAAAAATAAATTTTATAAATTATACATCTCCATAATTCTAACATAAATGCATCACATGTAAATTCAAAAAAAAAAAAAAATCCCCTTTAGACGAATGAAAAAGTTTCAATTACATGTTCCATCAACACAATTTTATCTTCATTTGTATATTAAAATCCCCTTTGAGCAGATATTTAATATATAATAATTATTAAAAATAACAACTCTTAAATCAAACATGCTTAAATAACATGAAACATTTTTACGACATGTGTTTCACAAGATTATATTGCAATTGTCAATCAAAAAAAAAATCTCATTCAATATCAACCACAATTATTAAAATTGTGCACCAAAATATAATAAGTAGGAATGTCTTTGTTTCACCAATGATATCACACTAACTAATATACGCGAAAGCAAGTTTCGTACTATTATATTAAGAGAAAATAAAAAAATAAAGAATGACACTATGTGACACAAATTTTGGTTACTGTTCAAATACCATCAGACATACGAGAAGATGCTCTTTTCCCTTCTTCTTTTTTAAATAATGAAAAGAAAAAATGTTTATCCTTTTAAATGACACAACTTATATCATTTCATTCTCACAAAGAGGTGAGACTCACACTTATATTTTTTTGTCAACACTCTCCTCCTTTATCTATTTCTCTCTCTTAAAATGACACAACTTTACATCCTTTAAAATGACACATACTTTACCCATAATAAAAAGTGCTTTGTGTTTGCGACAAAT
This sequence comes from Gastrolobium bilobum, assembly GCF_033153095.1. Lineage (NCBI taxonomy): Eukaryota > Viridiplantae > Streptophyta > Magnoliopsida > Fabales > Fabaceae > Gastrolobium > Gastrolobium bilobum. The sequence continues at coordinate 53,068 of NW_026896872.1, read as the reverse complement.
CAAAAATATATTATTAAATTCCATAGTACTTTTTAAGCACCCAATACGCAGAATTAAATATATTACACAAACTTAAATATTACATGATTAATAAGGTATGCACATTTATATATTTAATGTAATTATTATTTGATATTTTATAATCATATACAATAATTCAGAATTTTTAATTTTTATCATGCTAGGCTTCCTTTTTGTAAGATTTGGCCCAATCATGGAGCCGAACTCATAAATCATAATACTACGAAAGGAAATAAACTAGCCATAAAATCAAACGTTTCTTATATAGGAGGCCCAAAATCTTGATTACACTAGTCACTAAGGTGTGTTGCGTACAAGAGAAATTTTTTGGTGGCCGGGAATCATGATTAATGGAAATTTAGTAGAAATTGAGTTTACTTGGAATCTTACGAAAGAGGTGTTTGGTTCGCCAAAATATTACCGGGAATATTGGGTAAAAATTACTGATTCCATATTTGGTTTAGAACGAAATATGACTTGGAATATGAGGTTATTTTACAAAAATAACCCCAAACTATTTTTACTTTTGTAATTGATAGATTGGGTCTAGATTTTTATGTGTATTGGGGTATTTTTGTCTCAAAATTTATTGTTGTGCTTTCTTTTTACTTGGTATTCTGATTGGTATTCCGAATTACCATATTATTTTTGGTAATCTGAATAGTGACTTTTCTTTATAAATCAAATTACCGGTAATCCTTGAATATCCGGGAATCGTAATTTATTCCTTCTACCAAACGTGATAATTACATTTACCAAAAAAGAATTACCGATAATCCTCTTTAAAAACTTGAAACAAACACCCCTGAGTTATGATCAGAAGGTTGGTCCTTTTTGCTTTGGTATATTTAAGCCGTTTGTGAGCTATGATCGACTGCAGTCCCTAACTGGGCTGATATATGTAGGCCTTCAAGGCTTTGAATACAAGATCTATTCTATACTACCAGGTAACTCCATACTCCTTTTGTGAGTTAAATAGCAAAAGTAATTTTTTTTCTTCTCTGAATCAATCCCTCTACTTTTGTTAAGAGGTAAGATTTGATCTCAAGTCTCTGAACCAAATACAAATGATTTTACTAGTTTATCCTTATAAAATAAATTTAAATTCAATATTTAAATTAAAACAACAAAATCAAATATGAAATTATAATACTAGGTCCTCGCACCTCTGATGAAGATGATGGACTTGGTAAAACAAGTATAAAAGAAATACATAAATATGGGGACAAAAACCAAAATAATATATTTTTCTAAATAAATTATCCAAATACTAAGTTTCACAAATTTTGTATAAAATGTCATGTCTTAGAATCCAATGTTAGTTTCAATTATTACTGACAGTGAATTTCTTCCTATGCAGCACGTGACAAACTCATCCCCACAATAGGTCATAAAACGTGATATTTCGGCATGGTATTCGAATAATTTATTTTTAAAAAATGTCAATTTCATCTTTGTCATGCGGTGCATCTCGCCTTAAGTTTACCTATGCCCAAGAATCCACATATTTATGGACAAAACAACCTAGCTAATTCATTCTTTTAGAATTTTTTTCTCAAATAATACAATTTCCAAAGATAATACTAATGTAATGGAGTGAGTCCCACACCCTATTCGTGTGAGAAGCTTATAAGGCAAGTGATTCATTTTGCAAAAAAATTAGCCCTGGTTAAACCATGGTTAATTTTTATTTTATTTTTTTTCAAATATGCAAGATGGTAGTCCAACATGGGAGGCACGCGGGGTTAGTCTCGCATGGTTAAGCTGATTCGCTGCGTTAGATTGATATTATCTTTAAAAATTGCATCATTTCGGTTTTTTTTTAAATAAATAATTTGGTCATTTTTGGGATTTATATTTTAGAGTAAATACCCTTTTTAGTCCATGACAATATCTACGAAATTATTTTTAGTCCCTGGCAAGAAAAAAGGACCAAATTAGTCCCTAAATTTATGAAAAAAGGGTCAGGTTAGTCCTTATGTCAACTCTTCTGTCCCTAATGTGGCCCTTTTTACATACTGTTAGGGACCAATTTGGTCCTTTTTTATTGTCAGGGACTAAAAAGGATTTCGTAGATATTGTCAGGGACCAAAAATGGTGTTTACTCTATATATAAGTTACCGAGTAAGTAATAAACAAGCTTTCGAACATCTATATTTCAAGCTTTTTTGTAAGAATAGTAAGTCTTATCTTTTAGTCACTAATTTATTTCTGTCTAACGATTCATGTACTTAATAAATTAAAACTATTATATACCAATGAAATTAATGACCAAAATTTAGAGTATAATTTATATCGGCGTAAAAATAATTTTGTCCAAAAAACATTAAAAATATACAACTCACTTATTTAAGGGAAATATATTTCTGCAGTTAATGCAGATAAGTTATCTGCATTTATTTTCAAAACTACGTCGTTTTGGTATTGAAATCTTAAAAAATTATGAATATAAAGAATATTATAACCCTGAAATAAATTAAAATTACAAAAACACCATGATTTCCGCCCCAAAACGGCATTGTATATACTTACAGCAGATAAGTTATCTGCAGTAACTGCAGAAAAAACGAACTCCTTATTTAAATAAAAAATTAGTCTCAAGCTAAAAAGTATCGTAAATTTTTTTTAACCTTATTATATATATATATATTGAACTGCAGGGAGTTTATAAATGTATCCTATAATGCGTGAGAGTGAGAGTGACTAAGGTGACTCCACGTTTGTGCAGAGTACAGCGGCTCTGGGGCATGGAAACCTCTATCATGGCGCCTCTTCTGACTCGGGTGTTGCTGCTGTGTCGATCTTGGATTGCACTGCCATGTTGACCGGTAAGGCATTTTGAGGGGTTTTCAAGACCAATTTCTGCTCCTTCCCCGTGAGGTAGCTTGACCGGTCGATCACTGTTTGTCCGCCTGCCCGGTGATGCTTGGTTTTGAATCTCTGGTCGATTATGGTCCTTTGTTTTAGACAGTGCTTGTCCATCATGTGATGGTGCTTGGTTCTTCTGGTTGGTTCACGCTTGGCTTCATTTCTGGTTATTTCTTCTGGTCAGTTCATGAAGGTTGATAATGGCAAGCAAAGCTGGTGCAAAAGCTCTTAGCATGTTGAAAATTTACCGGGTAACTATTAGCTGGGCGAGTAGCTTTTGGTAAATGTGGATCATGAAGTGAAGACCGGTCGGTATGAAGATCACCCGATTGACTTTCAGTTGCTGGAAGTGCCAAAAGAAAACTTTATAAGCTTGAGGAAATGTTGAATACTGGGCATGCCCTTAATTGCTTCATTAGTGAGGAGCAGTGTTTCGTCCGGATTTGGTTTGATGAAGATGCCTCCGAATTGATGTCGCTCATTTGAAGGTAAGATTTTGGTGCCAACAAACTATCAGTGGCGGATTGGTTGAATGGTGGTGTTGATTCGTTGATTTGATCGACCGGATCGATGTCTCTCCTGGTTGAAGATTGAAACTGGGTTAATGGTTGAGCATGTCTGGTCTATTTTTATTCCGGCTGACGGTTGAAGATTGAAATTGGGTTAAGGTTGAGCATGTTTGGTCCTTCTTTTTACTGGTAGAAGGTCGAAGGTTGAAACTGGGTTGAAGGTTGAGCATGCCTTCCATTTCATTTATGGGAAATGAACTTTGCTTTGAGACACCAAGATAGTTTTGCGGAGCGAAACTTCAGAATTGTTATGAAGTTGGTTGGATATTTTCTTGTTGGCCATTTCTATTTAGTTGAGGATTTGCCGTTCTGAGGTTGAACAAAACTCTTCTGGTGTTTTTTTTTTTTTTTTTTTTGGAGATCTGGGTTTGGAAACTTTCAGAAAAACAAGTAAGGGGTCTTTTGTAGTTGAGTAGATAAATGAGAAGTTCTTTGTGGAGAAACATTTCTCAGAGACTGAACATAGAGGGCTGTCTCCGCCATTCAATAACTTCAATAGAGAAATGGTAATCAAAGTTTGCCGTTTCTCACATAGAGTTCATAAATGTATCCCATGAAGAGTGAAGTATGTCAATCTAGGGGTACTATATGCAGCAATGGTAGAGACCAAGGCTCAACATGCGTTTCCCGTGGTGTTGTGTAGGTATATTGCAAGGGAGTGGATCCTCTCATGTGAAAAAGTGGTCATGTTATTTGATCACAACCACTCATTTAAAAATTATACTTTTTTCTCTCTCTTCACTCATCATCAATGAGTGTGGTTGTGATCAAATAACATGACCACATGACCACTTTGTCACATGAGAGGATCCACTCCCATATTGCAACGAGGGAGTGTGTGAAAGTGGCTAAGGTGACTCCACATTTGTGTAGAGTAACAACTCTTGATATGAGGAAGTGAGAAGGTGCCCATTCAATGTGTGAGGGGATATTTAGAGCGAGGTGCCCCTATGAAGCGTGTGAGAGAAGGTGTGGAGAGTCGTCACCTAGCCAGTCTAGCCTTTCTAGGCTAGCATGTTGAACCCGCTGTCTGCGCACAGGGGCAACAACGCGAAGAGAAAAGAAGGGGAGGTCCTATGTGATGCCTTCTATAAGGCTCTAGATATGGACTTTGATATTGGACCTAATGAACTGGACCTATAGATGTGGGCGGAACAAAACACACACACATATAGATATGGAGAAAATAAAAGAAATATAAAAATGGCTTAGGTTAGATTGATTTTTGAGATTAAATTAATGATTTTTGAAACGACTAAATGCATTTTTAAAATTAAAATTCTTAAGCACCTTAACATGAGCTCTTATTAAAATTCCTTTTAAAAATTCTTTGCATGATACTAAACAAAGCTAGAGTAATCACCCCGTAAGCAGACTCTACTTTTGAAAAGCCTCCAACCACCATATCAATTCCTAAATTGAACCCTCATGCTTGCAACTTTGATTAGAGACAATGTATTACTCTCTTGGATGAAAAATTTCTGGGTGGCCAGCCTTTTTGCTTTGTAAACCTCCTCCTATATATGTGAGTAGACTGACTAGCTTGCTTCTTTTTATTTAGGTGGTGTTTGGTTTGGAGCTTTTCAAGAAATATCTATGTTTCTCAAGTATGACTTTTAGAAACACCATGTTTATTTCAACATATTTTCACCAAAAACTCATCTATCCAATTTGTATGGATTTATGAGAAACATAGATATCCGCACTGTTTAGAAACCCAGTTTGAAGGTGGGATTTTTTGGAAAATCGGTTATCTCACTTTTAATGCACTGTTGATTTCATAAAAGTTACCTAATTTTTTCAGTAAAGTTTTTCCCACCAAACAACTTTTTTTTACATTTTTCTACCTATCTCACTTTATCTCACTTTTCAATCATTTCTCTATCTATTACATTTTTTTACTATTCCAAAAAATTTTCCTCAACCAAACGCCCCCTTATAGTCTTATACACCCCTAGATGAAGAGGTGAGACTTGAGGTGGCAGTACGTACTAAAAGATTAGTAGGGTATCATCAACAACTTACTTTACACAAGAGTCCATTTTTCATGAAATAGATTGCCAAACACAAACTAGGGTTTTATAAGAGTTATATTGTAGGAAAAGTGATTGTGTTATATTATAGAGATTCGTTTTGCGTGCCGAAGTTTTTTTTTTTTTTTTGCTGCGGGCCCCACAAAATATTGTGTGTGTAGGAAACTTTTTGTGGTCATGTTAAATGATAGATAATAAACCCCACAAACTAACCAATTAAAATGCTAAGAGATATGAAATCAGCCCTTACAGCAAAACGCTAATCATGGATTGGTTACCTAAAACACACACACACACATATATATATATATATATATATATATATATATATATATATAGGTAAAATCATTTCTGCAACCGCTTTACGTACAACAACGACAGGTGTATGGTTATGATTCCCCACATTTAATGCTTTCATCTTTTGTATGGTTATGATTCCCTACATTTAATGCTTTCATCTTTTGTATGGTTATGATTCCCTGCATTTAATGTTTTCAAGTATATATATATGGCAAGTATTTGATTGCTGCACGTACATCAGCTGCAGAAATATATATATATATATATATTATATATATATATATATATATAGAGTTTGCTTTTTCTACAGTCAATATAGATAACTTATTTACATTGAGCCCAAAATGACGTCGTTTTGAGGTAAAAATCAATGTATTTTTAATTATAATTTTTTTCAAGGTTATAATAGTCTTTTTCATTATAAGTTTTTAATTTTTTAACCCAAAACGACATCATTTTGAGAGAGAATGTATATAACTTATCTATATTTACTGCAGAAATATTACAGCCATATATATAATGAAGCCAAATCATTCCTCAACTATTTCGTGAAAGTAACTTCCCGAATAATCAACATTTCTCCTTTCAGAATAGATAACAAGAAAGATAAAATTCTCAAAATGTTAAGTCACTAAAAATATTCTACTGAAGCTACTAGTCTTAACTTACCAATAACATATATAGGTTCACATATAATTTTGAGGGGAAAAAAATTAAAATATTATTATTTTAATAAATAATTATGAATATTTAGCTTTTGTGAAACTATTTACAGATATATAGCATTCATTCACACTCAATTTGGGCGTCAATGATCACGCCTAAGCTAGGGTTTAGATTTTAGAATTTTATGCTACGTGCCAATACCAGACGATTCACGCCTAATTTAGGAGTGAATCATCTGGTGTTGGCACATAGCACAAAAAAATCAACTTATGAACCGTAAAACTTTGGAAGATCATAAGTTTTAACTCAAGTATCTGAATCAGGTATTTTTTTTTGATTCCATATAACTTTTCGAGTTCTATGCAATGACACCTCATTTGAAATATTTTATCTCTCACAAACACAGTTTGAATTTGCAACAATAGTATTATAAAAGCGTTTAAACCCAGAAACCTTTGAGTTCTTTTCAAACTAACATCAAACACAGTTTTCTTTTTAAAAATCTTGAAATTGTAAAAAATAGTACAAAAAGCAAACATCTAACTTTGTTTAATAGGTAGTGCGTGAAGAATGACGTGATTTTATTTTGCAAGCTCCTCCACATTCATCGAAGAGAGACAGGAGCTCGCATACACAAGGAGAGAGTGTGTATGTTCTTTGTTTTTGTTGAGAAAATAATGTGTTCTCGTTTCGGTAGTCTCTTTTTAAAACAAAAATTAATTGATGATTTTTTTGGTTTGAAAGTCTAAATTAGATGATTTTTTTATTCCACATAACTTTTTAAAAATAATTTCAAAACAATTATATATTCATAATTATTTATTAAAATAAAAATATTGTAATTTTTTGGCCATAATCTTGAGTAGCCGTTAAAGAGAAACACTATAATTATTTGTCACAATGTTAAGGCACGCTTTGATGTTTTGGTAAAAGCCGTGGACCACTTTCACATTCACAAATGCATTTGTTTGGATAGCTGTCTCTCAATAGGTGGCATTGGCAAATAAAGTGAGTGTGATTTCTATTCAAATTTGGTTTGAAGTGCTAAATAAATAAATAGGGTTTTATTAGTGTTATGTAACATAATGTAAGTGTTGTTTCTAATTCTCACATCAAAAGAGAGAGAGAAAGTGGAATGATGAAAGAGAAAGAAAAATATGTAAATCCCACCTCTTTAATGTGTGTGTAAGAAAGTGAAGTTATATTATGTTAAATGATAAACATAAAACCCAAATAAATAAATAAATAACTAACTAACTGAAGGGGTTGGAATTGTGCAAGTACAAATATTTACACACTAGATGATAAAAGGAAAGCATCTCACTTTGATTTTCATATATGTTTTTTTAGAAAGAATTTAAATATTTTTATTTTTGATTTATTTTGCACTTTGAATTAATTTCGTAGATTAACTCAAAAAATCAAAATTTGTACGAACATGAAGAGAGTCAACTTACCTAAAAAATAATAATTAAGATTGAATTAACTAAAATACATATCGCATCACTTTACATATATGGAAAAAATAATCAACTTAATCTACAAATTCTTTTACTGTTAATACCAGGTATAACACGTACTTATCCTTGGCAAGGAAAAAAAAAAAAAAACGATTTCTTTGGGCAAAGAAGTACCTAATTTGAGAGTAGTAAATACTAAATAGTAAAGATTCACTCGCCAAGTACCATTTATCCTTCGCCCTTACAAGTTACAGTACAAATGCAGAACTAGTATGAATCGAGAGAGCAAAGAAACCCATTTCCTTACAATGACCAAACTACCCTCGCCCCATGGCTTAATCCTGACGTAAAAATCCCTCTCTACCTCTATCCTTTCTCGTCCATTCGCACTGAAAGAACCACAATGGACGGCGGCGGAAACAGAGCCGAAGCGGAGCGGTGGCTCTACACCGCGAACAAGCTACTGAGCGCACGCGACCTGCACGGGGCTCGCTCGTTCGCGATCCGTGCCCGCGAGTCTGACCCGACGTTCGACTCGTCTGAGCTACTCCTGACGGTGATCGACACCCTCCTCGCCGGAGAATCGCTGATCAACGACCAGCACCGCGACTGGTACGGGATCCTCCAAGTCCTCCGATACTCCTCCAACATGGACCACATCGCTGCCCAGTACCGCCGCCTCGCCCTCCTCCTCGACCCTCACCGGAACCCCTTCGCCTTCTCCGGCAACGCCTTCTCCCTCGTCCACGACGCCTGGTCCGTCCTCTCCATCCCTGCCAAGAAGGCCATGTACGACAGCGAACTCCGATTGCTCACCACCCCTCTGCCGCAGCAGCCTCAACCGCAACCGAAGAGAAACCCTAGATCTAGGGACGGCGCGACCGAGTCGAATCGGCAGAATCACGAGTCCGCCGAGTCGACCCGGCAAACTCGGACTGCCGGTGCCGAAACGGAGGGCGACACGAGCTTCTGGACCTCGTGCCCGTACTGCTACGTTCTGTATGAGTATCCGAAGGGGTACGAGGAATGCACCCTGCGGTGCCAGGGTTGCCGGAGGGGTTTCCATGCGGTGGTGATACGGTCACCGCCGTTGAATGGGAGAGATGTTTCGTTTTGCAGTTGGGGGTTTTTGCCGTTAGGATTTTCGGGTGATTCCAAAGATATCAATGGGTTTTCTTCCAATTGGAACCCGTTTTCCCCTTTGTTTCCTTGCCCCTTGAAAGGATCATCCAATAGGAAACCTCAGAAGAATTGGGCTTACTATGATGACGCCGCCACGGCCGCGTTTATTGAGATTTCTGACCCTAGCGAGGATGATTCTGATGATGGGGACTGGAGAGGAGTTGGTAAGAAGAAGAGGAGGAGGTCAAGGATTGAAAGGAGGAAAGGTTATGGCTATGGTAGTGTTCATGGTGGTGCTGCAGGGCATGATAATGTGGGTACTGGTGGGTCTGCAGTGCCAAGTGGTGGTAAGGCAGAGTCTAGTAAGAAAGCTGCATTGGCTAGTTCCAGGAGGAGGGGTGCAGGAAACTTGGATTTGAATGTGGAGTTCAGTAATGAGGTGGAGGAGCCTTCCCGCGGGGCGCGTGATCGAGAAGGGAACACAACTGGAAATGCTGAGGATAATATTGAAGGGATTGGGTTTTTTGAGGGTCTTGATGAATTCCTCAATAGCTTACCCATTCTCAATGTTGTGGCAGATGATAAGGTTAAGGGTCATTAGTCTTGTACAATCCTTTTTTTTTGGTTGTTGTAGAAGTAGATGTTGTTACTTGTATGCTTGTACTTGTAGTACAAAATGATGCTGAGCTATTGTGAATTCTTGGCATTGTTAAATTTTATAATAATTTGCGGCAGTATCTCCTTACTTTTTAGTTTTTAACTATTTGAAGAGGATTGCTTCATCTCAGGTAGATTGTGGTTGTACTATTGAGGAAGGATATATTACTGATTGATGTTTTGATTAAGTCACAGATATAAAGCGTGACTTGATTATCTATTGCATAATAGAGCTTGAGTTTTATTTGCCTTTCTTCCTAGGGTTCTGGTTCTGTTGTTTTCTTCTTGGGTGTTGTGTGGTTTCCTTCTAGTTTTGTAAGGAAAATGTTTTCAGATAAGCAAGTTATCTCTTGTCTGCTGCTTCTCTTAGTTTGACGTGTTAAAATGTTGGACCAATGAAATAGGTTGATAGAAGCTGTAATTCTGTCGAGAAGCGTTTATCCTGTTGTGTATGCTGAGGTGACCCTCTGTATCATGTTGTATTGCATATATCTAGTCATGTTTTCCTTTCATCACATCATTGCTAGTCTGTTTGATGCAGGCTTAAAAACATATAGTGTGGTTTTGAAAGGTAATTTCAGGGTGTAGTGATACCTGTGAGGTCTTTGGCATTGTCAACTACTCATGCAGTTTCATTGTGCTCGTGGAAACACGTTTTTAAATGGTTTCTCTACCTGCCTCAGCATTTTCAAAGTGCTAACATACCTGTGTTTGCTTATGAGTGCAATATGGCATTTGTACTTTTATGTTTACGTCGAATTGCTGATGTTGTACCAGGTTCTGCTTATCTTGTCTTTTCAAATGGTAGGTACCCCCTCCCCTACTTGTGCTTCTATTCCCTACAGAACTAGACTAATAATCTCTGCATAAAAAATTAGTTTTGATGATGATTTTAAAAGCTCACATTTGGTTCTGAATTCTGATGAAGCATCTTGCCAGGTTCTATCATCAATCTATTTGGAGTCCTTTTCTTGATATTAAGTATAAGATGATCAGAATAAGCTATACTTTCTTTCAGCATTTTAGACATAAGGAGTGTAATAATTTTAGAAACTAGTCATGAACAGGAATTATTGAAAGAATGACCTTCCTTTGTTAATTGTTTTTTGTTGTAGTTGGATGTGGTTATTATCTTTGCACCGATGGCTTTTTTTCTTTCCGCATTAAGAACTTTTGCATTTTCAGTTCCTATATGGAGAGTTCGTAAATACTAGGTCTAAGCAAATTATATATCTATTTGCTAACAGATAGAAAAAAATAGAAATACTAGTTACTGGTTATAACATTTGTTAGATTCCACCAGTTATAGGAATTGATTATAGTCACCTCTAATCATGTATGAGTTCTTCCTCACTAAATCCTTTACTACAAGCATGGTCCACAAGTGGACATGTCATAAGATTGTGACAAGTTCTACATGTTCGATTTTGTCATGTTGATTTTCCTTCTTTAGTCTTCCGCATATAAATATGCAAAAATTGCTTGTAGGCATATTTTACAATTAAGTGTTTTACTTTTTAAGTATTTATGCTGTCTGTTAGTTTGGTATTTTTTATAAGAGGAAAAGCTTCATATGAATAGCAAATAAAACGATATGTTCTCTTTGTCCCAGCAAATTTCTAATGTATCTTGCTATGAACATGAATGACTGTGATAGATCTCGTAAGCAGCTAATCTACTGTTCAAGCATGTTAAAATTATATACTTTTCATTATTCTGAACGCTTATTTACTAAAAAATACTAGCAATTAGTTTGTTTCTTATGTGTTTATCGATTCTGTATACGGTCATACTGGTTTTGGTTGCTACTTTGGCTTTGCTTTACCAAGAAAATAATTTGGTAATCTGTGTGTGGCTTCTTTTGCAGATAAAACCTTGTCATAAAGGAATGTTTTGTCGGTGATGTAATGAAAAACTTAGTCGTGATCTGTGTGTTGCTCTCTCTCTCTCTCTCTCTCTCGCCACATATGTAATGCTTGAAGTGGAGTTTGACATAACGGTCAGACACTCAAATTGCAATTGCAAACTAAAACTCTTACAGATTTATACAACTGGTATTTGACCCGAATGCACCCTGCGTAGAGCGGGAGCTTTATAGCTCCAGATTGCCCTTTCCATTTGCAATGCTTGTCTTTGAACCTTGTGGACTGTTGTCCTACCTAAGTTTTTGTTGACAACTTGAAGGTTATCAACCTGGCTAAGTAACTTTCAAAGCTCAAATGTTGGAAGAAACATGCTGTAATTAGCTTCGGTAATATGTGCAGCTGTAGGTTTACACTATGTAGCACCGATACTGACACAGAACACGTGACACGATACGACACGACATTCCGACACGTTAATTTTAAAAAATGTTATATTTCGACACGGACACATTTTTATATTAAATAATATTTTTAATTTATGTTGCGTATATTATATTTAATATTCAATAATTTATCACAAAATTAAAACTAAACTTATAATATTTATCAATTTTACAAAGAAACATAAGATATCCCAAATATTTATATTAAACTCAATAAAATTGTAATAATAATCTAACGAATCTAATAGTTGGAACTAAAAACTCAACGCAACGCAACCTTTAAACCTTTTTTTAAATTTCTATAATGCGTGTTGGAGTGTCGGGGAGTATCGGAGAGTCAGAGAGTGTCGAAAAGTATCGAACACGACACGTCACATCTACCGCCTGGAATCTGCTATGCTACATCACCTAATCCATTGATTCTAACATGCACCTTAACACCCAAGGCGCATTGATGCCCTAATCCATATTACGATGGAAGCACCAATCATTTTTGTGACTCGGATGTTGGAACTTGTAACAGGGGATTGAATCTTATTGTGAATTGACAACTGTATAATTAAATTTTAATATGTCAACTCAAATTTTCAAATTCAAGAGTGCGTATTTTTTCAAAAAATGATATAAAATTAACATACAAAATTATAAAAATGAAATTATGATTTCAGTTTTCCCATAATATATTATTGAAAAGCATTATCTTATAGTTTAAAAGATATATTATGCTCAACCTTTCACAAATCTTCTATTTTCAGCAAAAGGGAAAAGAAAAATGGTACCAAAATGTGAGGGGCACACACATTAAGAAGGTTGGTGGATGTCGAACTTCACTGGATTAGAGGCAAAAGAATTAATATATGAAATACAATTTATCATATTTAAATCTTTAGTTTCTTCGTCTTTCCTGGAGACAATTTTGCTCACTTAAATCTTTTCTTTCCTGATCTAAACAACTTTGCTCACTCTTCAAAACTGTCCCAACGCAAGCATGGTTGTTTTTTCTTTTCAAAGTACATGGAATAAATGATTTTTAAGTAAAACTATAATGGAATTTTTAAACTATTTTTCATGGTAGTTTATAAAAGACAGAGTTAGCAACAAGTTTTTGGTTATATATATTATTTCTTAAAGGGCATAGGGTAATGACGCATGGGGTACATACGACTGGTTTGTAGCACCTGCTTAATACATTGCTAATGAAACGTATGATTGCAGGACATTGATGGGACCTCAACATCATCAGCACCACTTTCATTGAACTATTCTGAAACTAAAGGTTTTACAAATCCAAGATCATAAGTAAGGCTCGGACTCAAGCTTAATTAAAATTGTTGAACCTCCAGTGTCTTCGGAGGACTCGTGGGAATCATGGCTCCGCTCGTACTAACGTACTAAGATTATATCAAATGTTAAAAATGCAATTATTTGATATATGCAAATGAACCCAAAAACTAAATCATTTGTGATATGATCCATTCCCTGCATTCTTCTTTGCTCTGCAGAGGACAAGATCTCTCATCATATAATTGGAAGCTGAATTTGGAATGATATATTAAATTTGATAAAACATATTAACATAACAGCTCAAGCTACATTAGAAGTTGAAAATCGTGGAAATTTCTTCATAGAAATTATAATACTTAGTTCACAACACTTACAGATGAAAGAAGTATATGACAATCAATATGAAATAGTAGTACAATCGATTGAAACAACCACAAATTGAACATATACTAAACCATGACAACCACTGTAACGTAGCTACAACAAATTACACAGAATTCGAAATTGAACTAAATCACATCACACCCAACAAATAGCACTGGACAACAGCCGCTTAAGACACGAGACAAGACAACTAAAGGCATAATTCAAACTTATGGCATGGTGGTTGGAATAGCTTTAGGAATCTCAGGGAATTCAGGGACTTTAGGAAACTCGGGCTTTGGCAATTCAGGGACTTTAGGAAATTCAGGTACCTTAGGCAACTCGGGCTTTGGTAATTCAGGGACCTTAAGCTCAGGCACTTCAAGTACCTTAGGCAACTCAGGCTTTGGTAATTCAGGGACCTTAGGTTCAGCCACCTCAGGCTTTGTCAATTCAGGAACCTTAGGAAAGTCAGGCTTTGGGAATTCAGGGACCTTAAGCTCAGGCACCTCAGGCTTTGGCAATTCAGGGATATTAGGCAACTCTGGTTTTGGCAATTCGGGGATATTAGGCAACTGTGGCATAGGTAATTCAGGGACATCAGGTAAGACAGGCTTTGACAAAGGTGGCAACTCAGGTTTAGGTAGCTGAGGCACTTCTGGCTCTGATAATGTTAACTCTAGAAGATTGCGTGCTGCGGCAACCATTGTGAGACTGGTCGTTGACAATAAGGTAAGAACCAGAAAGGGAAAAATCATTGTTGACAAAATGCAGGAAGCCATATTTTAATGAAGATGATACCAAGAGCTTAAATAGCGTAATAGGTTTGGAGCTCTTTGCAAAAGGTTTTGATATGCTCAGTGAGTGTAGTATGCAGATGTTATATGTGGGGCTTTTATAGGCGTAATTGTGTAACTCAGAGATGGGTAAGCAGGATGAGGTGGTGGAGTTGTTTAGTATTGGTAGTTCAACTTCTTACCTATACAGTATCTCTTATAATAAACTTTAATTTGAACCATTGTTGGTCAACAGACCTATCTGCATTCGAATGGAATGAAACCTATTTGTGACCTTTCGGATTAAAAATCCCTTTATCCTTGAAAGCCAATGTTATCAGCGACAAAGCTACCTCAATACTGAGGATTGCTAATTATGTTTGCCAATCAAAATAATTCCTTTAGCTTTACTAACTGCCATGTCAACAAACCAGATTCATCCTCAACCCAACAAACTATAATAAAATATTGTCTATGAAAATTAAATTGTAGAAACTGATAAGAATATTAGCGAAAGACAAAATCAATCTCAGAAAAAGTCAAAGACTAGATAACCAATAAGCAACCATATTGGCACACCTTCACATCTCTATGTATGTATATACAACCCAAACTTTCTAATAGGCTTTCCTACGAACAAAGCAATACACATTAGATTGTAGTACTTGTCATTCAATAGAATTTAAAAAAAAAAAAAAAAAAAACCCTAAATTGGTAAGAGACTTCAAAGGAGAGTTTCTATCAAACAATCATATATTGCTGGCAATGGGCATAGGATAGCGACACAAGGGACACATATGACTAGTTTGCAGCCATTGCACAATACATCGTTGGTGAAACACGTGATCGCAGGGCATTGCCGAGACTGCTTTGCCTCCATTATCACCAGCTCTCACAACGAACTCTTCCATGAAGATAGGACAGTACTCATCCAGTTTCGTAACCTTGACCTTCTTCAGAGAATGAATAGCATTCTTGGAAGCTGGAATCATTCTAAAATCTTGTGCGGACTCTTCCATCATTGCTTGCATGACATCATCGTATTCCTCGTTGTCCACTATAATGAACACTTGCACATGGAACACTCGATAACCCGAATCCGAAGGTATTGCAAATGCAAGGTTGTTGTCGAATAGTTGTTGAACACTACTCATGATGCTTGGAATTATCGCATCAGGCACTCCAGAGGGAATGTTTGGGTGTGATAAATGGGACCACAGAAAATCTTGACCTTCTTGGGAAAAGGTTTGACAAGCTATTTCTTGACAAGAATGGGTCAAGGTTGTTAGGCTCCTAAGTGCGTCGTCGGAGTTTGAATCATATAAGCAAAAAAGAGCTTTGATGTGGAATTTGAACTGATCAGTGGGGGTATTAGCTATTTGAGCACTCTGCATTTCCAGAAAGGAAGAGAAGAAAAACTAACTTTGTATATTTTCATTCAGTGTGTAATTGGTACAAATGATTCAGTATATAAAAGCACCTAAGAGAATCTGTTGTAACAAACTCATGGTGACGTGGCTACAAAACAGGAAAGAAAAGCTAACAGGTGCCAAACAGAAAGCAATGCTGACAAAATGCTAGCCGAATACAAATTGCTAACAGAATACAATCAAAAAAAGAAAAATATGTAATACTGTAATACTCCCCCTCAAGATGGGGAGTAGATGTTGATAATCCCCATCTTGCAGAGAAGATTGGAAAACTGTGATGGATGCAAAGCTTTTGTGAGGATATCTGCTAGTTGATGAGAGGATTGAACATGAAAAGTCTTGAGTGTGCCACGAACAATGCAATCGCGGACAAGGTGACAATCAATCTCAATGTGCTTTGTACGCTCATGGAAAACTGGGTTTGCAGCAATATGTATGGCAGATTGATTGTCACAAAACATGTGTGCAGCAGAAGGGTGCGAAAAACCAAGATCTTTGAGAAGATTAAGTAGCCATAGAATTTCACAAGAAGCACGAGCCATGGAACGATACTCAGCTTCGGCAGAGCTACACGAAACAGTATTTTGCTTCTTCGATTTCCAGGATATTAGAGAATTGCCAAGAAAAACGCAGAAGCCAGAAACAGAACGTCTGCTATCCAAGCAGGAAGCCCAGTCAGAATCGCAAAAAACCTTTAGTTGAACAATTGAAGAACAGGGAAAAAATAACCCCTGACCAAGTGTGGCTTTGACATAAGCCAGAATCCGATGAGCAGCTTGGAGATGGGGGACCCGAGGAGTAGCCATAAACTGGCTCAAGTGATTGACAGCAAAGCATAAGTCAGGTCTAGTGATGGTTAAGTAGAGTAATCTGCCAATGAGTCTTCTAAAAATAGTGGGATCAGGTAGAAGATCCCCATCATGATTTGACAGCTTCGAATTAACTTCCAATGGGGTGGATTTTGGTTTGCACCCAGAGAGGCCTGAATCCTTTAAAATTTGGAGTGCATAATGGTGTTGGCATAGGGAGATACCCTTGGAGGAACGAGCAACCTCCAAACCCAAAAAATATTTGGTTGGACCATGATTTTTAAGCCTAAACTTGTTGTCCAATAGAGATGTAAAGTGCTGCACTTCATGAAAATTGTTAGAAACAACAAGTATGTCATCGACATAAACTAGCATGGCAGTGAAAGAAGAGTCTGAATGCTTCACAAATAAGGAATAATCAGATTGGGACTGTGTGAACCCAAGAGAGAGCAAAGTAGAAGAAAATTTGGCAAACCATTGCCTAGATGCTTGTTTGAGACCATACAGTGACTTGTGTAAATGGCAAACAGCATTGGGAAGAGACTCACCCTTACCATGATAACCAGGGGGTAAAGTCATATATATCTCTTCAAGGAGCTCTCCATGTAAAAAAGCGTTATTGACATCTAACTGAATTAGATGCCAATTTTTTAGTGCAGCAAGAGCAAGGATCACCCGAACTGAAGTAAGCTTGGCTACAGGTGAAAAAGTGTCAGAAAAATCAACTCCTTCTTGTTGTGTAAACCCCTTGGCAACCAAACGGGCTTTGAACCTTTCAACAGAGCCATCAGAATTGTACTTGACCTTATATACCCATTTACAACCAATTGGGGATTTTCCAGGAAGAAGAGAAACAAATGTCCAGGTCTTGTTATTTTGTAAAGCCAATAATTCATCTTGCATGGCAGATTGCCATTCAGGGAGCTGGGAGGCTTCACCATAGGATGTAGGTTCAAAATGATTATGCAGGGAATTAACAAAGGCAGTATGTGTAGGGGAAAGCTTTGAATAAGAAAAAGAAGCAGAAAGAGGATGGGATGTGGAAGAGGAACAAATGTAAGTATCTAAGTGGCTAGGAGGCTTTCTAGTTCTGGATGGTCTAGAAGAAACAATAATGGGGTTGGGAGGAATGGTTGGAGTTGATATAGGCAGTGGGGTAATTGGAGAGGATGAATTTTTGAAAGGAAAAACGTTTTCAATGAAGTTGACATCTCTTGAGATAAAAGTGCGGTTGGAGGCAATGTCAAGGAGTTTGTATCCTTTATAGCCAGGTGGATATCCTAAAAATACAGCAGGTACAGCCCTAGGGGAAAATTTGTGTCTGTGTTTGTGTAGGGTGGAACCATAGCATTGGCAACCAAAAATGCGAAGGTGGTCATAGGTGGGAGGTTTGTGAGATAGGATTTCAAAGGGAGAATTATGAGAAAACAAAGGGGATGGGGTTCTGTTAATAAGGTATACAGCTGTTAACACACAGTCTTGCCAATATTCCAGGGGAATATTGGACTGAAAATGCAAGGCGCGAGCAACATTTAAAATGTGCTGATGTTTGCGCTCTACCACCGAGTTCTGCTGCGGTCTATCAACACAAGAGTGAAATAATTGTATACCCTTGGAAGAGTAAAAATCAGACAAAAGAAACTCAGGAGCATTATGACATCTTATTGACTTGATGGCAGTATTATACTGATTTAAAGTGAGAGCATAAAAATCAATGAAAGCAGAACGAAAATCAGATTTGCATCGTAAAAAATATGTCCAAGTGAAGCGAGATGCATCATCAACAATTGTGAGAAAATATTTTGATCCTTCAACAGAAAAAGGGTGAAATGGACCCCAAATATCACAGTGAATAAGAGTAAATGAAGAAGAGGACAATTTGGGATTTAAAATAAATGGTAAGCGTTTTTGTTTGGCCAAAGGGCAAACGTTACATGTATGAGACGCATCTAAAAATGATGTAGTGTGTAAAACATCTTTCATTGAATTTAAAACAGAATAGGAGAGGTGACCTAAACGAGCATGCCAAAGCTCAGAATTGCATGAATTTACAGAGAGACAGAGGGGTGGGGGAATACAGGAATCAGGAAAAAAATTGGATGTATCAAGGACATAAAGACCTTCATGATGCTTAGCAATCCCAATCGTCTTGGCCGTTATAGGGTCCTGTATCAAACAATGGGAGGAAGAAAAATTAGCGATAAGAGACGAATCATGGGTCAGGGAGCTAATTGACAAAAGGTTAAAACGAAAAGAGGGGACAAATAAAACATTTTGGAGAGTAAAGGAAGGAGACAAAATAATGGAAGCAGAGCCAGTTACAGGGACAGACGTACCATTAGGAAAAGAGACAATAGAAGCAGTGGAAGGAGGTAAGATGGAAGAATTAGAAAACAAGCGAGGAGAAAATGATACATGGTGGGTTGCACCAGTATCTAAAATCCAACAAGAATCAGAAAAAGAAGAAGGACGCTTACCATTGAAGCTTGCGATAGATGGGGAGGAATCAGTGACCGAAGCTAAGGAGGAAGTGACCGGAGCAGCAGAACGTTGGTGGATGAGCGATAGAAGATGCGCATACTGAGACTGTGTGATGGCAGCTGAGGGTGGTGGAGCGTGGTTAGGGTTCACGGTATTGGGGAAGTTAGGGATCGAAGAATGAGGGTGAGGGAATGGAAACACAGAGGAATTGGCTTGGGCTGAGGCATTGGGTGAATGGGTGGGCAAATTGGGCCTAGGTGGCCTGGGCCTGTATCCAGGAGGGAACCCATGGAGCTTAAAGCACTTATCTCTAACGTGACCCTGGTTGTGGCAGTAGGTACAAAATGGGCGAGAACGGCGAGGAGCGGTGACGGCAGCCGTGGTTGGCGGTGGGTTCGAATCAGTTGAAGAAGGACGGTTAGGGGATGTGGATATGGAGTTGAGGAGGGGTGTATCAGGAGAGGTGGGAACATGAATGTTGATTTGGCGTTGCCTCTCTTCCTGAAGAACAAGTGAGAAAACCTTGGCAATTGATGGAAGAGGATCCATTAAGAGGATCTGAGCTCGCACAGAGGAGAAGGACTCATTAAGGCCCATGAGGAACTGAAGGGCATCATGTTGCTCTTGTGAAAGCGAAACTTGTCTCAGACCTCCACAAGTGCACGAAGGAGTGGGAATGTAAGCCTGGAGCTCATCACAGAGGGTTTTTAACTTTGTGTAATAAGAGTTGACATCAAGAGATCCTTGATGAAGAGAAGAAATATATTGTTTCAGTTGGAAGATGCGTGGTCCGTTGGCTTGCTGAAAGCGAGTGCGTAGATCATCCCAGGCGTCAGAGGCATTTGAGAAATAAACCAAGCTATCTGCAATAGCTTTGGAGACAGAATTAAGGATCCAAGAGATGACCATTGAGTTGCACCGATTCTATGCTGGAAATAGGAGATCGGAATTGGAAGGACGGGGAAGAGATCCGTCTATGAAAGCTGATTTGTTTTTGGCAGTGAGAGCCAAAAGCATAGCTCGGTTCCAGGAGCTGTAATTGGTACCATCAAGGGTATGGGTCACAAGGACAAGACCAGGGTGATCACTGCTCTGCAGGGAGTAGGGGCTTGCTGTATCCTCCATTGAAGAAGCACCGGAGGACATGTCAGAAGTCGACGGAGGACGGTTGTTGCCTTGAGCCATCAAAAAGCTCTTGATACCATATTAGCTATTTGAGCACTCTGCATTTCCAGAAAGGAAGAGAAGAAAAACTAACTTTGTATATTTTCATTCAGTGTGTAATTGGTACAAATGATTCAGTATATAAAAGCACCTAAGAGAATCTGTTGTAACAAACTCATGGTGACGTGGCTACAAAACAGGAAAGAAAAGGTAACAGGTGCCAAACAGAAAGCAATGCTAACAAAATGCTAACCGAATACAAATTGCTAACAGAATACAATCAGAAAAAGAAAAATATGTAATACTGTAATAGGGGGTGACCATGAGGTTGGGACGGTGTTGCTGTTGGTCATTGACAGTATAAAGGGTTATGGTTGTTAATCTTGATGTTGTGGGAGAGATTGTATTCTGCATTTATTTGGTTGTAGACTGGTAGTATTGAATGTGATTCTGGAGATGCCATAACAAAGAAGAGACTCAACTATTGTATGACTTCTTGGAATCTTGGGGGGATATACACTTATTATATAGAAGCATGTCTTTTTTATAAACGGTTACTTGATAGTTGTCACTTGTCAGCCAAAGGTTAATTAAGGAAAGATCCTCTCTGAAGATTTAACGAATACTTAATAGTTGTCAGCCAAGGATTAAGGAAAGACACTTTTTTAAGATTTACTGTTGGTTTTGGGGAATTTTGAAATTGCATTTGTGCTGTTTATGAATTAACTGTAGATGAACAAAATTAAAATTTAAAAGCAAGTTGGAAAAAGCCATTTTGGTCTCGTAGAGAATATAAACTCGTTTAAACTCGTTTAGGGAATTAAAGTAATAGAGTGATGCTACCCGGTAAGTCTACCGATCGCACAAGTAATACAATGATAAGAAAAGTATCGTCTCCACAGAGATTGTGATCAAATATCAAATAATCGTTCCTTTTAAGACGGGAAGAGATCAAATAGATGTGACAAATATTGTGGAATTGAGTAATAATAAGAACTAAAATAAAAACGTATTTTTGGAATTTTTGTTGTGAAAAATAAAACAGAGATTGATTTTATAAAATATGAGAAGGCATTATAGCTAGAGTGCACTCACTATATGATCTCACTTTTTACTCTGGATTGATTTAAAATACTCATTTAAATAAATACTCAAATAATTTATTGTAACACCCCGTGTTAACTCGGTTTGATAACATGTCATCGTATTAAGCCACACTTAATTAAAAATGCGGAATATCTTTTTCTTTTCAATTATGATGTCATTAATCATTACCAACTTGCTTACTTAATCAGTTAATAAAACATTGTCTGTATGTAAATTGCAAAAGACAACTAACTGAAATACCTCATTAATTAAATACATAAATATGTCTCTAGTCATGGAACTACAACACGTAGCCCGGACAACCCTGATAATTTATACAACTCAGTTAAACTAAGACATAACAGAAATCAAAGTGGCATGGACAAACCCCATGCTCACCCAAATAAGGCACAAGCCCAACAACAGTCTCAACAGCAGCAACATAATAAAAGTAAGCTAAAGACATAACATCAGCAGATAAATCCAGCATCCAACCATATCAGCATTTAAACAGTAATATCATCAACTAAGCTCCGGCCTCCTGCCGCCAGAGGCATCAGCCCCCAAGTTACCTGAAATAAGCGCCCCAAACGTGGGGTGAGATATCTAAACAAGAAATCTCAGTAAGACAAAGGGTCCTCATGGATCTTCCACCCCAAGCTCACTTACATGTGCAATATAAGTTCAAAAGCAGTTAACAGTATAAGTTCTCAAAATAGTGCAATGTAGCAGATAATCATGTCATGTGTGTTATAGCAATTCTACTGATGAGAGAAGTGTAGGAATCCATCTAAACCCACACGGTACTAGCCATTCGTTGCACCCACCCACAAGACCTCCCCTTGGCCTCCTGTCGGCGTAACAACAAATACATATCATAAGCAATTGCACTTAAAAGCTCATCAGCATTTCAATAAAACAGTACATGAAAACACATCATGCATACAACCATCCCCCCATGGGAAATGATGGAACCAAACAATGGCTAAACCGAGGACACGAAAGCTTACCTCGCAAGCTAACTATCCAATGTCAAGGGTCCACACAGTTCAAGGTCCACACACAGCAGTATCACAATCTGTTTTGGGACCAGCAATCATATTAATAACCATAGCTCATAAGAATAAACATAAAGACTACGTTTTCCTTTTACGTTTTACGTCTTTAGGCTTCTCACAAATCCACAAGCCCTTAATCACTTGATTCTGACTTAGTTTAATTATTACAGACGTTCAACTTCATCAACATAGGGTCCACAAACCCATAGCTCAGTTCTGTATAAACAGTACCTTCACTGTTCACGAAAACCCAGAATATCCGGATATTTGTCGGGGGCATATCCCGATATCCCATATCCGGATATCATATCCGGATATCCATATTCGGATATCCGAAGACCCCATATCCAGATATGCATATCCGAATATCATATTCGGATATCATATCCAGATATTTCGCGACAGAATGCAGTTCTGCATTTCGCGAGATATCCTTCCCAAAGGTGACTCATTTCATGCATACAGAAGCCCAAACATGCGATTTAAGGTGTGTTTAACATTACCCAACCTTAAGTTAGCAACTTTAGTTCATTAAATGCATCAAGGTTCCATTTTTAATCATTAAACTCATGATCAAAGGTTATACAACTTACCCAAGGTTCAGAATAGAAATGGATGATGCTCTTTGTAGCGCCTGACCGCTTCAAGAATCAATAACTATCCCCACATACTAACACGAGACTTTTCAGTGTTCTTTTTTCCTCACTCGCACACTTCCCGGGAAAACTTCCCAGGAGGTCACCCATCCTAGAATTGCTCAAGGTCAAGCACGCTTAACTGTGGAGTTCTTCTGATCCAGGCTACCGAAAAGCAGATGCATCATGTCAGCATAGGTAGTACCAATTAATTCTTATAAGTTATCCCAAACTGTGCAGTCTTATACCTGCACAGCCTTTGGAATCCCTCTCTTTCGGGTGTCGATTCGATTCATTCAAGCATGTAACCCCTCGCTGGAAGCCTGTCAGGAGCCGCTCCTTATTCATGCCTCTTTGCACTGGCGATCACTCCCCGCCCTCGTCAGCGCTCGGGATGTTACATGCCCACCAGCTTCCGCCTGGTTTGTCCTCGAACCACACCGTACTGGATGAGAGGCCCTGCTCTGATACCACTTGTAACGCCCGGCCACTTCAAGAATCAATGACTATCCTTACATACTAACTCGAGGCTTTTTAGTGTGCTTTTTTCCTCACTCCCACACTTCCCGGGAAAACTTCTCAGGAGGTCACCCATCCTAGAATTGCTCCAAGTCAAGCACGCTTAACTGTGGAGTTCTTCTGATCGGGGCTACCGAAAAGCATATGCATCTTGTTAGCATAGGTAGTACCAATTAATTCTTATAAGCTAACCTAAACTGTGCAGTCTTATACCTGCACAGCCTTTGGAATCCCTCTCTTTCGGGTGTCGATTCGATTCATTCATGCATGTAACCCCTCGCTGGAAGCCTGTCAGAAGCCGCTCCTTATCCGTGCCACTTTGCACCGGCGATCACTCCCCGCCCTCGTCAGCGCTCGGGATGTTACACTCTTGGAGCTCACTTGGATCTCCCAAAGTCCAGCACACACAAGCACACGAAAATGGCACACCACCAAGGTTCTTTCTCACCAAAAATGACTTCTTGAAGCCTCCAATGGCATGAACAAAGGCTCACACCAAGGGACACACCAACTCAGCCCCTGAATACCTCACTAGTAGCATCTAAACTCAGAACACAAGGCTTTTCTCCCACACAAATCTCAATCACACCCAACCATAGTGTTTTGATGAAGAAAGGGTAGAGAAAGGTGGTTACTTTGGAGGTTTCTAAGTGAAGTTGAAGGTGACAAGAAGGAGAGGATGATCATCAGCCACAATGCCTCACGTAGAGTTAATAGTATGGCCTAGGGTTGTGTGCAAAAGTTGCATTTATAGTCACTTAGGAATTAAACACACAGTATTAGTGCTAATAGCTACGCTTAGCATCTTAATCCCAAACTTTGGAATCTGAACCTACTCATTTTTCTAAGATTTATCATATTTTTATTTTATTTTTCGCAGCAACTTTCTGGTACGCGCTTTTCCATAGCCAGTATCAGTTGTGGCACCATTTCTCAGTATTTTAACTTAAAACTTGTTTTACAAGTCCTATATATTATTCTAGGAATTATCATGCACTTATTATAATTTTCTGAGATACTTTTTCGGTACGCATTTATACCGAGTAGCAGAACCGGTCTCTGCACTTTTCGTCAGAAAAGCTACTTTCAGCATTATCACCCACTTACTATAATTATTTAATCCTCATAATAATTATTAGGGTCAATTATGGAATCATTTCCTAATTTCTCATAATTAATTAATTAACTTCCTTAATTAACGGTGCAAGTTCTTACATTCACCCCACCTTTTTAAGGATTTTGTCCTCAAAATCAGAATATACATGTCTCTGAAGTCGGGATACTGCCGGAGAAGCTCGTCCTCTCGCTCCCAGGTACACTCTTCAGGAGTTCTTCCTGTCCATTATACTTTGACCATCGGAATGATCTTGCTCCTCAACTGCTTCTCCCCACGATTGAGAATCTTGAGTGGTGCGACGAGAGTTTTCAAGTTCTCACGAACCTCCACATCATCCGGTTGCACCACGTGCGAAGGATCCGCTACATACTTGCGAAGCTGAGACACGTGAAACACGTCGTGGATGTTGGCCAAGTTCGGAGGCAAGGCAAGCCGGTAGGCAACAGGTCCTACTCTACTAAGGATCTGGTATGGCCCAATAAATCGCGGGCTCAGCTTCCTCACTCCAAGTTCCCGACCAACACCGTGACAGGTGAAAGTCTCACAAACACTTGCTCACCCTCACTGAACTCCAGTGGACGATGCTTAACATCATAGTAACTCTTTTGGAGATTCTGCGCCTGCTTCAGCTTTGCTCGAATCAACTGGATCTGCTGGGTAGTATCTTGGATAAAATCCAAGCCAAACAACTCCTTCTCTCCAACCTCAGACCAGCAGGTAGGAGTACGACACCTCCTACCATATAACGCCTTGTAGGGTGCCATGCTCAGGCTAGCATGGAAACTGTTGTTATACGAAAATTCAACCAACGGATGGTACCTATCCCATGCTGAACCCTGCTCCAATGTGCAAGCCCTGAACATGTCCTCAAATGTCTGGATGGTCCGCTCAGTCTATCCGTCAGTCTGAGGGTGATAGGCTGTACTCAGTCTCAATTGAGTTCCAAAAGCTTCCTGCAGTGCCTCCCAGAACCGAGATGTGAACTTCGGGTCCCTATCACTAATGATACTCTCGGGCATCCCGTGAAGCCTCACGATCTCGCGAACATACAGTTTGGCCAACTGCTCTGTAGTGAAGCTCACCTTCACTGGAAGAAAATGGGTAGACTTTGTCAATCTGTCCACAGTGACCCATATAGAGTCACAGCCAACCTGAGTCTTCGGCAAACCCACAACGAAGTCCATGGAAATGCTCTCCCATTTCCATTCCGGAATCTCAAGAGGTTGAAGCTTACCAGATGGCTTTTGGTGTTCTATCTTCACCTTCTGGCAAATCAAACGCTTGGACACACACACAACTATGTCCTTCTTCATTCTTGGCCACCAGAAGTTTCTCTTCAAGTCTTGATACATCTTTGTTGCACCAGGGTGGACAGTAAACTGGCCTTTATGGGCCTCTGCCATAACCTTTTCGGTCAAAGGACCCCGAGGAACCACAATCCTCTTCTGAAAGGTCAACAATCCATCCTCGTTCCAAGACACACCGTCCTGGTTCCTCACATAATCTAGGCACTCTCTCTGCATTTGCGCCTCTTTGATCTTTTCCATGAGCTCATCCTCCACTCGTACGGTTTCCATTTCGAGAAGTGTACCCCCAAACAAAGAGGTCACTGTCAGATCTCGAAACTGCTCAATGATATCGTAATCACCCATGGTCAAACTAGATAGACTCACGGATTTCCGACTCAAAGCATCAGCTACCACATTGGCCTTGCCAGGATGGTACCTTAACTCAAAGTCGTAGTCCTTCAGATATTCCATCCATCTCCACTGTCTCATGTTCAGCTCCTTCTGATCAAACAGATATTTCAAGCTCTTGTGGTCACTGAACACAGCAAACTTCATCCCAAACAGATAATGCCTCCAAATCTTGAAAGCAAACACAATAACAGCCAACTCCAAACCATGAGTCGGGTAGTTCTCCTCATGAGGCTTCAACTGCCTCGAAGCATAGGCGATCACTTTGCCCAACTGCATCAACACACAACTGAGCCCTTTTCCGGAGGCGTCGGTGTAAAGCTTGACTTCCTCAGCAGGATCAGGAAGGACCAACACATGTGCAGTAGTCAGTCTCTCCTTCAACTTCTGGAAACATTCCTCACATTCGTGAGTCCACACAAAAGGAGTCTCCTTCTGAGTAAGGCGAGTCATTGGCAGAACCAACATGGAAAATTCCTTGATGAACCTCCGGTAGTACCCTGCCAAACGCAGAAAGCTCCTCACATCAGTTACCATCTTGGGCCTCTCCCAATCAACACTGCCTCAATCTTGTTCGGATCTACTGCAACTCCTTCTCCAGAAATGACATGCCCAAGAAACTTCACAGACTTGAGCCAAAACTCACATTTAGAAGGCTTAGCATAAAGCCTTTTCTCTTTCAGCACTTGCAAGACAATCCTCAAGTGCTCCGCATGTTCCTCCTCAGTCTTGGAGTAAATCAATATGTCGTCAATGAAGACGATCACAAACTGATCCAGGTACAGTTGGAAAATCTTGTTCATGTAATCCATGAACATTGCGGGTGCATTGGTGAGTCCAAACGAAATCACCAAATACTCAAAGTGACCGTATCGTGAACGAAAAGCGGTCTTCGGGACATCCTCCGACTTCATCCGAATCCGATGGTATCCGGATCGGAGATCTATCTTCGAATACACACAAGCACCCTTCAGTTGATCCAACAGATCATCAATGCGCGTAAAGGGATACTTTTTCTTGATTGTCACCTTGTTCAACTGTCTGTAGTCGGTGCACAATCACATATCCCGTCTTTCTTTTTCACAAAAATGACCGGTGCTCCCCATGGAGATACACTCGGTCGAATGAAGCCCTTTCCTGCAAGGTCCTCAATGTGCTTCTTCAGCTCCGCCAACTCTGGTGGCGACTTCCGATATGGAGCCAACGACACGGGCCCCACACCAGGCAATAAGTCAATTGAGAACTCTATCTCCCGCTATGGCAGAAACTCAAGAATATCCTCAGGAAACACCTCGAGGAATTCCCCCACCACAGGAATGCCAGTGATATCCTCTTGTGTCCCACTCACCAAACCTCCCAACATGACATAACTGAATGCCCCTGCTCGCAAAGCCCTCCTAGCCTGCAGCAATGAAATATATGGCGAGGAACTAGTTGTGGAATCACACGGAGACATCACCACTCTCTTGGCACAACAATCAATCAATGCACAGTTTCTGGACAACCAATCCATGCCCAGAATAATCTCTAAGTTGGCCATCGGCAATCCTATCAGATCCACCGAAAAGTCACGGCCATCCCACTGAAACACGACATCTCGAAGCACAGTGGAGGTATCACACTCTTCTCCGGTGGCGGTGGTAACCCGCAACGGTGGAGAAAGCACATACATAGGCAACTCAAGCCCCACAGCAATCGGGGTAGCAATGAATGAATGTGTAGCCCCAAAGTCAAACAAAACATCCACAGATGATGCACCAATGGTAACAGTACCTCTGACTAGGTTCGGAGCTCGGTTCGACTGCTGCCGATCTAGTGTATAAACTCGCCCCATGGCATGTGGCACATCTGACGCTGCTGTAGGTGGAAGGGGAACATCTGCAATGGAACTGCACGAACTGCTGCAGCTCTTGCCGTCGATGACAGACAATCTCTAGCATAGTGGCCCTCCTTGCCACACTGGAAACATATGGTCTGACCGGTAGCACACGAGCCCAAATGAAACTTCCCACATCCCGAGCATCTGGGAGGAGGAGGTCTCGCTGTACTCCCCTGAGTCGTAATCCTCTTGAACTGATTCGGCGCTTGCCTAGCCGCCAACTGCTTTCCTTTGCCCTGACCAACAAACTTTTCGTCCTTCCATGAACTGGAACTACCAGTTCCCTTCACATCAGCAATCTTAGCCCTCTTGGCCTTACTCGTGATACAGACATCCTCGATGTCCTTACACTGCTGCGCCAAAGTACCGAAGTCCCTCGATGCAGCTCCAGCAACATGCTCAGCAATCACCTCACTATGTCCCCTGCAGAACTTAGCAGCCAAAAAGGTCAGAGTGGGCACAACCATATGAAAGTATGTAAACTTCACCAGCTCATTAAACTTGGCCAGGTACTCGTCAATAGACATCAAGCCCTGAACCAATCTATCAAATACCCCCTGCTTCCTTTCCTGTGCATCATAGGGGAAATATCTGCCTAAGAAGCAGTCCTCGAAGAATGGCCACGTTATGATATGACCCTGCAGCTCATAAGCCTGAGAGGTGTTCATCCACCACTCGTGTGCATCTCCCTCCAGCATGTTAGTGGAGAACATCAGCTTCTGCGGGTCCGAACACTGCATGTCCCGAAATATCTTCTCCAATGCCTGCAACCATCTAGCAGCAGCAATGGGATCCAGTGACCAGTCAAAAGAAGGTGGCTTATGCTTACGGAAAGCATTCAGCCGACGGTCTAAAGTATCGCGGTCCTCAGCAGGCACCACATAGGGCTCCATCACCCAGGTAGTATGACCAGTTCCCTTAACATGGCTTTGGCTCTCCTCCTACAGACTAGGTGGAGGTGGAGGAAGTGGTGGCGATGGAGGTGGCGGTAGACGGAACTGACCCTCAGCACGGCCAGCCCTCATCTCCTCCAACATGACCCTCATCATGGTCATGTTCGCCAGCCTGTTCGCCTCGAGAACATCTTCAGTGGCTTTCTGGTTCACCTCTCGCAAGGCGTCCATCATTGCCTGGTTGGCCAATCTAGTGGCCTCCTGATCGGCTAACCTTGCCGCCTGCATCTCAGCCAATGCAGTCAAGACTGGATCCAGTCGATCCTCATTTGTCTCTTGGTTTCTCTGGGACCTTACCATGACTCTGCACAAGTTACACAAGAATGAGTTGATCAGGCCCACGCTATGTGGTCACACATACATCATCGTAATAATAACCCATTAGAGTAAACACACAAGACGGACACACGTCCTAAGTTATTACAATACATACAGGCTTTTCCCTAGAAAGTGCTCTGATACCATAAAATGTAACACCCCGTGTTAACCCGGTTTGTTAACATGTCATCGTATTAAGCCATACTTAATTAAAAATGCGGAATATCTTTTTCTTTTCAAGCCATTAATCATTACCAACTTGCTTACTTAATCAGTTAATAAAACATTGCCTGTATGTAAATTGCAAAAGACAACTAACTGAAATACCTCATTAATTAAATACATAAATATGTCTCTAGTCACGGAACTACAACACGTAGACCGGACAACCCTGATAGTTTATACAACTCAGTTAAACTAAGATATAACAGAAATCAAAGTGGCATGGACACACCCCATGCTCACCCAAATAAGGCACAAGCCCAACAACAGTCTCAACAGCAGCAACATAATAAAAGTAAGCTAGAGACATAACATCAGCAGATAAATCCAGTATCCAACCATATCAGCATATAAACAGTAATATCATCAACTAAGCTCCGGCCTCCTACCGCCAGAGGCATCAGCCCCCAAGTTACCTGAAATAAGCGCCCCAAACGTGGGGTGAGATCTCTAAACAAGAAATCTCAGTAAGACAAGGGGTCCTCAAGGATCTTCCACCCCAAGCTCACTTACATGTGCAATATAAGTTCAAAAGCAGTTAACAGTATAAGTTCTCAAAATAGTGCAATGTAGCAGATAATCATGTCATGTGTGTTATAGCAATTCTACTGATGAGAGAAGTGTAGGAATCCATCTAAATCCACACGGTACTAGCCATTCGCTGCACCCACCCACAGGACCACCAAGGCCTCCTGTAGGCGCAACAACACAATACATATCATAAGCAATTGCACTTAACAACTCATTAGCATTTCAATAAGACAGTACATGAAAACACATCATGCTTACAACTATCCCCCCATGGGAAATGGTGGAACCAAACAATGGCTAAACCGAGGACACGAAAGCTTACCTCGCAAGCTAACTATCCAATGTAAGAGTCCACACAGTTCAAGGTCCACACACAGCAGTATCACAATCTGTTTTGGGACCATCAATCATATTAATAACCATAACTCATAAGCATAAACATAAAGACTACGTTTTCCTTTTACGTTTTACGTCTTTAGGCTTCTCACAAAGCCACAAGCCCTTAATCATTTGATTCTGACTTAGTTTAATTATTACAGACGTTCAACTTCATTAACATATGATCCACAAACCCATAGCTCAGTTCTGTATGAACAGTACCTTCACTGTTCACGAAAACCCAGAATATTCGGATATTTGTCGGGGGCATATCCAGATATCCTATCCGGATATCATATCTGGATATCAGAAGACACCATATCCAGATATCAATATCCGGATGATATCTAGATATTTCGCGACAGAATGCAGTTCTGCATTTCACGAGATATCCTTCCCAAAGGTGACTCATTTCATGCACACAGAAGCCCAAACATGCGATTTAAGGTGTGTTTAACATTACCCAACCTTAAGTTAGAAACTTTAGTTCATTAAATGCATCAAGGTTCCATTTTTAATCATTAAACTCATGATCAAAGATTGTACAACTTACCCAAGGTTCAGAACAGAAATGCATGATGCTCTTAGAGCTCACTTGAAGCTCCCAAAGTCCAGCACACACAAGGACACGAAAATGGCACACCACTAAGGTTCTTTCTCACAAAAAATGGCTTCTTGAAGCCTCCAATGGCATGAACAAAGGCTCACACCAAGGGACACCCTAACTCAGCCCCTCAACACCTCACTAGCAGCATCTAAACTCAGAACACAAGGCTTTTCTCCCACACAAATCTCAACCACACCCAACCATAGTGTTTTAATGAAGAAAGGGTAGAGAAGGATGGCTACTTTGGAGGATTCTAAGAGAAGTTGAAGGTGACAAGAAGGAGAGGCTGATCATCAGCCACAATGTCTCACATAGAGTTAATAGTATGGCCTAGGGTTGTGTGCAAAAGTTGCATTTATAGTCACTTAGGAATTAAGCACACAGTATTAGTGCTAATAGCTACGCTTAGCATCTTAATCCCAAACTTTGGAATCTGAACCTACTCATTTTTATTTTATTTTTCGCAGCACCTTTTTGATACGCGCTTTTCCATAGCCAGTATCAGTTCTGGCACCATTTCTCATTATTTTAACTTGAAACTTGTTTTACAAGTCCTATATATTATTCTAGGAATTATCATGCACTTATTATAATTTCCGGGATACTTTTTCGGTACGCATTTATACCGAGTAGCAGAACCGGTATCTGTATTTTTCGTCAGAAAAGCGACTTTCAGCATTATTACCCACTTACTATAATTATTTAAGCCTCATAATAATTATTAGGGTCAATTATGGAATCATTTCCTAATTTCTCATAATTAATTAATTAACTTCCTTAATTAACGGTGCGAGTTCTTACATTTATCATCTAAAAAAATTATTAAATAGTTAACCCTTAGTTCCTTGCACGATTAACCCTTTAACCCGAATTGGAACCCTAATTCCTTGCAATGTTCCTCATAGAATTAAGCAATGAACACGATAAATTAAGCATTTGCAATCAGATATACGTCTATTCCTAGCATGCATACAAATTGTTATCCTACTCCCTTTCAAGGTCAAAAACCCCAATATTCCTATCTAGGGTTCTAACCCTCAAACTATCATCAACTATCAGATTTGATCAGTTCTAACAAAGAGGATAGAAATTACGCATAGAGTAGAGATAAAGATAAATATATAAACGAGTAAAAGTAAATCAATCCGTTGTAACAAGGGTTCACATAGGGTTTGTGACCCTAACTACAATAAAAAGTACCTAGCCAACCATGGAATAAATGATCTTAAGTAAAACTATAATGGAATTTTTAAACTATTTTTCATGGTAGTTTATAAAAGACTTACTTAGCAACAAGTTTTTGGTTATATATATAATTTCTTAAAGGGCATAGGGTAATGACGCATGGGGTACATACCACTGGTTTGTAGCCCCTGCTCAGTGGCGGCGGAGCCACGTTGTGCCTGGGTGTGGCCTCGGTCCGGGTTAAATTTTAACAAATTGTATTTATCATGTATAATTATATAATTAATTATAATTTGGCCCAGTCTAAAATTATAATTTGCCCCGAGCTAAAATTTGTGATTTGGCCCTATCAAAACAAATATATTGGTGAGAAATTTGAGTAAATTGTATTAAGTTATGTGTTCCATTTCCATTTATATAAAAAAAATTAAAATATAGGAAAAACTTCAAAAAAACCCTTATAACTTTCTTCATAATCATTTACCCTCTCTTCAAAATTTTGAATCATTTACCTTCCTAATTTAAAGTTTTTTTATCATTTACCCCCTAACTTAGGGGGATAAATGATAAAAAAACTTAAAGTCAGGGGATAAGTGATAAAAAAAAATTAAATAAAAATGTAAATGATTCAAAAAAAATTTGTGAGGGGTAAGTGATAATTAAGAAAACTAATAGGTTTTTTTTGAAGTTTTCCCTAAAATATATTCAATAAAATTTAAAAATATTCAATAAAATTATAACTCTTTTTCATGCTACCTGCTCAAGCAAAAAAATAAATATACATATAATTATTTGGCCCGGGCTCCGGTTGGAGCCTGGCTCTGCCACTGCCCCTGCTTAATTCATTGCTAATCAAACGTATGATTGCAGGATATTGATAGTGTTGGGAAATTCGTTCCCTCAAACTCCAATGTCAAGTGGGTCCAGGGGAAGCCCGTGGCGGGGAACCACCACCAATGAGCTAAGGCTACACCAACCGTAGCAAGTGGATCTGACATCATGTCTCAACCCAAAACCTTAAGGCATTGGGTTCATGGGTCCTTTCACTTATATACTCTTCACTTAGCTCATTACCAACCAATGTGAGACTCATTACACTTGAATATCTATGGGACCTCAACATCATCACCACCACTTTCATTGAACTATTCTGAAACTGAAGGTTTTACAAATCCAAGATCATAAGTAAGGCTCGGACTCAAGTTTAATTAAAGTGGTTGAACCTCCTGTGTCTTTGGAGTACTCGTGGGACTCATGGCTCGCTCGTACTAACGTACTAAGATTATATCAAATGTTAAAAATGCAATTATTTGATATATGCAAATGAACCCAAAAACTAAATCATTTGTGATATGATCCATTCCCTGCATTCTTTTTTGCAGTTCAGAGGACAAGTTTTCACAACATAAAATTGAAAGCTGAATTTGGAATGGTATATTAAATTTGATTAAACGCAATGACATAACAGCTCAAGCTACATCAAAAGTGGAAAATCGTGGGAATTTCTTCATAGAAATTATAATCTTATTTAGTTCGCAACACTTACACGTGAAAGAAGGATATGACAATATTTTTTGTTTTGGTGAAATTATTTGATGAAATTATAATACATTTTTGTTTTGTTTAATATGTCATGCTACTACTAGCTCAATTCAACTTACAAAGTTACAACATTAAATATTAGCAATATATATTCAAAGATAAAATGAGTTACTTATTGTGGAGGTCATTCAATAACAATGGGTCTCCAAGTACATGAAGTAATTCAAAAGTGAAAAAAAGTAAAATAAAATAAAATCACGTTCGCGTATTAAAAAAAGAAAAAAGAAAAAAGAAAACACCCGTACAATAAATAAATAAACAACATGTAAGTAACATGATCTATATCCCTTAAACATCACAAAAAGCAGCTAATCACAGGAAGCCAGAATGCAACTCCAGAATAGAGATTAGTGCTTATCCAACTCAAGCAGATCGAGGAGCTTCAGGGGCTGGTGGTTGAAGGTGGTGGAGAGAAGAAAGGGATGGTGGGAATGGTGGGGATTGAGGGAAAGTTTGGCAGTGAAGTGGCAGGGAACGGTGGCAGAGTGACCTTAGGGACATTTGGAATGGTGGGGATGGTTGGAAGAGAGGGCATAGTAGGCAAAGGAGGAAGATTTCCCTGAGGCAATGTTGGCATTGGAGGCAAAGGTGGCAATGTTGGTTTTGGCAAACTAGACCCAGATGGAGTTGTCTGCAGGAGATGGCGTGCTTCTATGCCAATGTCCATGCTTGAGAATGAAATAGCAATGAAAAAAGCCAAGATCATGCAACAGTGAGAGGTCATGGCTACTTGAATTACAAGTCCCAGTTATCCTCAGTACATGTATCCTGAAGTGAACTTTGCTTTGAGGAAGTGTGCATATTCCAGGACTAGTGGCTGGCCTTTTATAGAGAATGACTCAAACCCTTTGAGATTTTTTTATTTTTATTTTTATTTTTCCTTTTTTAGGTCGCCTTCCTTAGATTAAACAGCTTATTATGTTATTGGACTACTTTGTTGTTGTTGGTGGTGGTTGTTGGCTACTACAAGGGTGGGGATTCAAAAGTAGGTTATCAAACGTCTCTCTATCTTTGAATAATTCAGCAGAGGGAAGAGCAATTTATTACATACGGGTTTACTGTGTGTTTGGTAATCCAACCTCACCCGTAGCTGCTGTGAAGCCACCACAATTGTTCCCTATGTCACCCTTTTATCCTGAAGTGATTTGCATATAATGATGATTTTATTAGCACTCAACGATTCACTTCGGTAATATGTGCACCTGTAGTTTTACAGAACCATTCTTGCAAATTTATTGATTTCAAGGCGCTCATCAATTCACTTCGGCTCCAATCTTGTCTAAAGGAAGATGTACTGCCTGGAATCTGCTATGCTATATCATCTAATCCATTGATTATAACACGCACCTTAACACCCAAGGTTCATTGATGCCCTAATCCACATTACGATGGAAGCACGGCCAATAAAGCACCAATCATTTTTGTGACACGGATTGTAACTCCCCGTTCTAAAATCGGTTTGTCAACATTATGTATGATATTAATCGCCGTTACAATCGCAGCAATTGAATTATACTACAGATAAACTTTTTACTTTTTCGTTAATAAACGTTTCTGCTTAAAATCAATTCTGTAATTAAAATATTTCAAAAACTAAAATCATAACTTAAATAATATGCAGAACACTTAAGGTCTATTTAAGTATGCCATACATCGCTCCCATAAAGTGCCAAGTAGTCCACTTAGACCAACAAGGCTTAAAAACTTATTTTTATTGATACTCAACACTAAACATCGTCAATTTTTATTTACTCAAGAAATTTTATACTTCCTCTGTGGTTCTCATCTCCACTATGTTATAGATCTCTTTATTAGCACGCATGAGTTCAAATCGCACTCAATTTGAAGCACCATAACTCAAGTTATGAATTTGTGAAGAAAAATATGCTGAATTTCGCAGGGTCCCGCGCATGATAGCGCCACAACACTGACTTTTTCATGTCTTATGGCGCCGTTAGCGCCAACCTACTATTTGGTGGCGTCAAAAGCGCCAACTTGGCACTAACAGCGTCACACATCTGGAGATTTCACTCTACATTAGTATTTCACCCATAACTTGAGTTATACTTATCCGATTGATGTAATCTCTGTCTCGTTAGAAAGCTAAGAAAAAGATATATAACTTTCAAGAAGATCAAAGGATCCGAATCTATCATATATGATATGAAAAAATAGACAACAAGACATGATATCCTTATATTTACATTGATTCTCAATCTAAATATTTTCTTTCACTTAATTGACATTATACAACCACTTCAATACATGATTCTTTGCCATTTAAGACTCACATGATATCCAAATAGGCATACATGCCCTTCCATCATCCATTAGCATATAATTCCATTAGATTAACTATACAATTCAAAATGATAAATATAACATTACATTCATCAATGTATCAATATCTCAATTACACCAATGTTCTTCCAAATTTGTATACATGCCAAAAAACTTAGAGTAACATATTATCAAAGTCTCTATCTATTTATGTAAGGGCTATACAAAATGTCAATAATCATCTCTTTTTTTTCCAAATAGTGGCACTTTGGTCGCGTTCTATTTTGAGGAACATCGACCAAAGTGCCACTATTTGGAAAAAAAAGAGATGATTATTGACATTTTGTATAGCCCTTACATAAATAGATAGAGACTTTGATAATATGTTACTCTAAGTTTTTTGGCATGTATACAAATTTGGAAGAACATTGGTGTAATTGAGATATTGATACATTGATGAATGTAATGTTATATTTATCATTTTGAATTGTATAGTTAATCTAATGGAATTATATGCTAATGGATGATGGAAGGGCATGTATGCCTATTTGGATATCATGTGAGTCTTAAATGGCAAAGAATCATGTATTGAAGTGGTTGTATAATGTCAATTAAGTGAAAGAAAATATTTAGATTGAGAATCAATGTAAATATAAGGATATCATGTCTTGTTGTCCATTTTTTCATATCATATATGATAGATTCGGATCCTTTGATCTTCTTGAAAGTTATATATCTTTTTCTTAGCTTTCTAACGAGACAGAGATTACATCAATCGGATAAGTATAACTCAAGTTATGGGTGAAATACTAATGTAGAGTGAAATCTCCAGATGTGTGACGCTGTTAGTGCCAAGTTGGCGCTTTTGACGCCACCAAATAGTAGGTTGGCGCTAACGGCGCCATAAGACATGAAAAAGTCAGTGTTGTGGCGCTATCATGCGCGGGACCCTGCGAAATTCAGCATATTTTTCTTCACAAATTCATAACTTGAGTTATGGTGCTTCAAATTGAGTGCGATTTGAACTCATGCGTGCTAATAAAGAGATCTATAACATAGTGGAGATGAGAACCACAGAGGAAGTATAAAATTTCTTGAGTAAATAAAAATTGACGATGTTTAGTGTTGAGTATCAATAAAAATAAGTTTTTAAGCCTTGTTGGTCTAAGTGGACTACTTGGCACTTTATGGGAGCGATGTATGGCATACTTAAATAGACCTTAAGTGTTCTGCATATTATTTAAGTTATGATTTTAGTTTTTGAAATATTTTAATTACAGAATTGATTTTAAGCAGAAACGTTTATTAACGAAAAAGTAAAAAGTTTATCTGTAGTATAATTCAATTGCTGCGATTGTAACGGCGATTAATATCATACATAATGTTGACAAACCGATTTTAGAACGGGGAGTTACAATCCGTGTCACAAAAATGATTGGTGCTTTATTGGCCGTGCTTCCATCGTAATGTGGATTAGGGCATCAATGAACCTTGGGTGTTAAGGTGCGTGTTATAATCAATGGATTAGATGATATAGCATAGCAGATTCCAGGCAGTACATCTTCCTTTAGACAAGATTGGAGCCGAAGTGAATTGATGAGCGCCTTGAAATCAATAAATTTGCAAGAATGGTTCTGTAAAACTACAGGTGCACATATTACCGAAGTGAATCGTTGAGTGCTAATAAAATCATCATTATATGCAAATCACTTCAGGATAAAAGGGTGACATAGGGAACAATTGTGGTGGCTTCACAGCAGCTACGGGTGAGGTTGGATTACCAAACACACAGTAAACCCGTATGTAATAAATTGCTCTTCCCTCTGCTGAATTATTCAAAGATAGAGAGACGTTTGATAACCTACTTTTGAATCCCCACCCTTGTAGTAGCCAACAACCACCACCAACAACAACAAAGTAGTCCAATAACATAATAAGCTGTTTAATCTAAGGAAGGCGACCTAAAAAAGGAAAAATAAAAATAAAAATAAAAAAATCTCAAAGGGTTTGAGTCATTCTCTATAAAAGGCCAGCCACTAGTCCTGGAATATGCACACTTCCTCAAAGCAAAGTTCACTTCAGGATACATGTACTGAGGATAACTGGGACTTGTAATTCAAGTAGCCATGACCTCTCACTGTTGCATGATCTTGGCTTTTTTCATTGCTATTTCATTCTCAAGCATGGACATTGGCATAGAAGCACGCCATCTCCTGCAGACAACTCCATCTGGGTCTAGTTTGCCAAAACCAACATTGCCACCTTTGCCTCCAATGCCAACATTGCCTCAGGGAAATCTTCCTCCTTTGCCTACTATGCCCTCTCTTCCAACCATCCCCACCATTCCAAATGTCCCTAAGGTCACTCTGCCACCGTTCCCTGCCACTTCACTGCCAAACTTTCCCTCAATCCCCACCATTCCCACCATCCCTTTCTTCTCTCCACCACCTTCAACCACCAGCCCCTGAAGCTCCTCGATCTGCTTGAGTTGGATAAGCACTAATCTCTATTCTGGAGTTGCATTCTGGCTTCCTGTGATTAGCTGCTTTTTGTGATGTTTAAGGGATATAGATCATGTTACTTACATGTTGTTTATTTATTTATTGTACGGGTGTTTTCTTTTTTCTTTTTTCTTTTTTTAATACGCGAACGTGATTTTATTTTATTTTACTTTTTTTCACTTTTGAATTACTTCATGTACTTGGAGACCCATTGTTATTGAATGACCTCCACAATAAGTAATTAATGTTATCTTTGAATATATATTGCTAATATTTAATGTTGTAACTTTGTAAGTTGAATTGAGCTAGTAGTAGCATGATATATTAAACAAAACAAAAATGTATTATAATTTCAGTGCATCCATTATTGTCATCTTAGATGCATCCATCCTTTTGGGTTTTGGTTATTTTTTCCTATTATTATTTAATATAAGGTTTTTTATTTTATTTTTTAAAAAGCGTATTGGTCTTTTTTTTTTTTTTTGTCTTATTCAACATGTAATTCGGAAAAGAAATGTGCAAGCCCCATTTTACGAAAACTGCAAAAGTGATGACCGCTCCATATTTCCTCCTATATTCAGTGCACCCTATTTCCTCCTATATCCAGTGCATATTAAGAAAACTGTTATATATTTTTTTATTTCCTCGTCCATAAGGGTTGGTTTGTGGTTTATTATTATCATTATTATTGTACGTTTAAGGAAATTTTATTCCTAAAAACAAACAATATGTAGGGTTTGTTTCTTCTTCATCCTCATATCATCATTACTTTGAATGACAATTGCAAAATAACTTCGTGAAGATAAAATAATGGCTTTTGTTTGATAGAGGACCATTTATACTTATTATGTATTAGATATGTTATTGCTTCATATAAATTGACCTATTTATGAACCGAAACATTCATTATTTCAATGTTTTATTGAATCTGTATTATATATATATAAATATAAATATAAATATAAATAAGGGGTTCATTTTTTCTGCAGTCAATGTAGATAAGTTATCTACATTAAGCCTACAAGGAAATCGTTTTGAAAGTGAATGTAGATAACTTATCTACCTTCACTATAGAAATATTATAGCCAAAAATAAAAGATTTTATTCATATCGATGGAAAGTTCAATTACATTACATATAATTGTATTGTCACGCAAGTGAAATACTTCCTTCAATATTGAGAAATGAAAGTGGTTGAATATTGTTAGATCATGGATGTGTGTTAGAAATGAATTTGTGTTGTTGTTTGCATTTAAAAGTGTGGAAAAATTCAAGTTTGAAAGTGGCCGTGAATGATAACCGGTTTGTAAAATGGGTTGGCCATCTAAAGGAAGAAGAAGACTCATTAGGCCTGTTACGCAAATATCACTTGCGGTGTGAGGAGAGTGAGAGAGAGTGTGCACTCAATTTTATGCCAAAATTCATCAAATTTTAACAGTATGATCCTTCGAATAAATGTGAATTGTTGGTATATTGTTTACAATTTTTCCGCTGCATTATATATTTTTCATGGAATTATTTTATTTTATCTATACTAAGGGAGAGTGTACGTTTTTCTTTAATCTAAAATTCACCATATTTTAACAGTATTGGTTTTATACTATTTGTGAATTTTTTATATATTTTTTGCAATTTTTTCGGAGCATTATTATTTGTATGGAATTATTATGATTTGTTTTATATTTAATTATATAACATATATATATATATATATATATATATATATATATATATGTATATGTGCCCAAATATTGAGAATCAAAATTACTGAAAAATTATTTCAATTTTGTTTAGTGTCATGACACTGTTCATGGTTTGAATTCAGATTCATTATTCTTGTTTGGTGAATTGTTTTTATTTCAACAAAATTGTTTTGTAAACATAAAGTTTTAGTTTCAATGAATTTGCTTACACTATGATGTGGGTTGCTTTTGCTTTTTGAGGAAATTTTCATTTTTGAAATTTTCAATTTTTGGGAAACAATTATTAAATTTTTTTGCATTCACTATTGCATGAATTTCGAGAATCCAAAATTATGCCTAATTGTGGCTTTATTAGAGAACTAATTTCTTATTTCACTTTATTGAGTGAATAACTGTTATATTATTATTATCTTTGTACAATTATGAGTTGGTTTCAATGTTTTCACTCTTATAACTGTGGCATGGGCAACTGATCATGGGCTTAGTGTTCCAATATTTTGGACCTTATTTTCGGATATTGACATTTTTTTAGTGTGAATTGGACTCCACTTTTGGTTTCAGTTATAATTTTGAAATTTTTCCGATATTGTGAATGACAATGTTTCATTGCTTTATTCACCTTTAGCATGAATTGTGGTATTCAGATTTGCATATTACTATTTAGTGATTCTTGAAATCCATTAAGACTTTTAGTTACAGTTTCATATTTGGATTTTTAATGAAACACTTGGTTTTGTGAAATCAGTGGATTATTGTTTTCCATTGGATTGAGCCTCTCTTTTCAATGTGGGTTGAAACTTTTGATTGAGTCTCTATATTTTAGATTTTTTTGGACCTTAGAACTATTCATGTACTTATTAAGTTTTGAAATTTCAGAAAAATGGTTTGGTTGCTATTCCAATATTTAATTAGTTAACATGAATTGATCATTTTGATTTTTGTGGGAACTATGCAATTTTTTACTTTTGGATTATTTCACTTATGTGGAATGTTATTGGTCCGTGCTTAAATATCTCTCAATTGGGATTATGTAAATTGAATTTTGATTCGCATTTTGTGCTGTTATTGGTTTTGTTTATTTGACTATAAATTAGGCCTTTATATTATTGGACCACTGTGTCATTTGAAATATATTGTTGGCAATTAAAGAAATAAAAAATATTGTATGAAATGGAAATTGAACCCACAATCACCTAAAAGGTTAGGTTGAATTTTGCCAATTGAACTAATGGCAATTTTGGATCACATAAAGGGTGTGACATTAGTTGTAATTCATCATGCAAATATATTAAAAAAATTGTGATAAATTTTTGAAAATTACATGTGATACCTTCATGCTGGAATCATGGAGATATATAATTTATAAAATTTATCTGCCCAAAAGAGATAAATTTAGGCAATTATATATAATTTTCTCCTACTTAAGCATAATTAGTATTTTTTGTCGTATACTTTAATGTTAAGTGCTGAATTTATATGGCAAAATTTGTTGGTTGACAAATGCAATTTGATTTTTGGAAACACATGTTGTGAAGTGTTTCATTTTCTTAGACACACATGTTGTTAGACATTATTGTTGATCTATTATTTTGAATTATTATCTGTTAATTACCTGCCCAAAGTAAGTTGTTATATAAAATAATTAGAAAAATTGCATGAAGAAATTATTGATGAGAATACATGATTTAAAATATTTATCTGCCCAAAAGGGATAAAATGTTTTTAAACTGCATGTGGTATTATGGTGAAATATGTATAATTTAAAAGTTTGTCTGCTGAAAGGGGATGAATTTTTATAATTGTATGTAATTCTCCTTGCTAAACAAGCAAAACAAAAGAAAACAAAAATAAGGGAGAAAGGATTTAAAAATCAAATTTTATTTCTACTAAGAAAAAAAATCAAATTTTATTTATAAAATATTTCAAAGGCATGCCTTGGCCTTGGAATGGGCTAGCCTCTTATCCTCTTTCACTTTTTTATCCCAAAAATAGAAAGAGAAATGAGAGATCATCCAGTCCAACCACAATACACCTCAATCCACCTAGATAGTGATT
Source organism: Gastrolobium bilobum (assembly GCF_033153095.1). Lineage (NCBI taxonomy): Eukaryota > Viridiplantae > Streptophyta > Magnoliopsida > Fabales > Fabaceae > Gastrolobium > Gastrolobium bilobum. The sequence continues at coordinate 10,431 of NW_026896872.1, read as the reverse complement.
AATGACTTTGAAGTCTCTTAGCAACCAACTTCAAATACCATTAAAAAAAAATAGTTGTACCCTATGGATCTGCTTCTAAGGAGAACCCTAAATGTAAGATGAGTCACGAAGGAGTAATAAGTTGGAAAATAAATATTTTGATTATAATTTTATGATTAATGCAATCACATTTGACACCACGAATTTGTCTCTCTTCCCAAAATCCAATTCCTGTAGCCAATAATTTTATTGAATCAAATATAAAAGGTAGTTTAAGTCTCCAAACGAGTTAATTTATATTCTCTAGGAGACCAAAAGTGCTTTTTCCCTCTTGCTTTTAAATTTTAACTTTGTTCATTTACAGTTAATTCATAAACAGCACAAATTAATGCAATTTCAAAATTCCCAAAATCCAACTGTAAATAATCTTGAGAAAGTCTGTCGTTTCATCGACAACTGGTCCACGAGGAACGAGCGGACCAAAATCCATCATCACCCCGTCTGGCTCCCCTTCATTAGCTTCCTCAACTAAATGATTGTTCGCACCACATAATCCTTATTGTTATAGGCGAGATCTAAGTCAACTGACGGATTACTCAGGATCATTTGGGCTATACCATTGTCAAATGATTGAGCATAACAATTCACCAATGCCTCTAAAAGCTCCAAAATTTTATCTTCCACCTTCCAAAGGTCGCTTTATGTAGTCTCAAAAGATTCGTCAGAAAAGTTACTATGATAATAAGCACAGATTTCTTGAATTCAATGAAGGAGAACATATGTTTGTGAGATGATCGCTAGTTACTGGTGTTGGGCGCGCTCCGGGAGTAAGGAAGCAAAGTCTTAGGTTTGTTGGACCTTATCCAATCATTGGTAGAGTGGGATCGATTGCTTATCAGCTTCCCTTACCTCCCTAATTGTCTACACTGCATGGTGTTTTTCATATTTTCCAACTGCGAAAGTATGTTCTTAATGAGTCACATATTGTTCAGCCGGATGATATTGAAATGCAGGAGAATCTGAAGACTCATATTGGTTCATTGTGTATTATTGATAGAAGTGAAAAAGGTTAATGAGTAAATGTATTCGTATGGTAAAAGTATAATGGGAAGGACGAACACCTTAGGAAGCTACTTGGGAGCGGGAGAATAAAATTCTCCGACAATATCCTAAGTTAGTGGACAAGTATGATTCTTAATTTTTTGGACAAATTTTTTTTTTTTTTTTTGATAACATGTGGACAAAATTTTTAAAAGGTGGGATGAATGTAAGAACCCTAATATATGAATAATAATTATGGCCAATTATTGAATGATGAAGACTTATACAAAAAATTAAACGAGTTGATTATAATAAATGTTAAGTGTTAGATTGAGTAAAAAATAGGAGAATATGTAAAAATTTAATGTCAGTTGCTGCTCGCTGACATGCTCGCTGAAGTGAGAAGTTCAGCGAGTAGAAGGCTAGCTCGTTGAGGGAGTTTGCTAAAGCGAGGAGCCCAGCTAGCCGATGCGAAAAATATTTTAAGTGAATTAAATGACACTCTCTTTCCTCATTACTCTCATTCTGCACTAGAAATTGAGTAACCACTAATGAAGAAGGGATTTTAAGCTTAAAAACACTACTCTCTTTATACTGCATGAAATCAATTGAAGTTTGAATGAAAATTGTTTAGAAACCTAAGGAGAGTAAATCCCACCAAAGAAACTTGAGTGAGAACCATTGTGTGAGAAGATATCCTCCTTGGAAAGAGGAGAAAATTACATGGCACATGGTGCTAGGAGGCTTCCATTGCTTGCTTTGATGGTTGAAAGTCACTCTTAGGGTCCTTTTGAGTTGATTTATGGTAAGAAACACGAATTTCCTTCAAGTTTTGATGAATTGGATTTTAGGGTTTTATTTGGAAATTGTGAGTGAGTTGGTGATATTGGAGTTGAATTTGAGCTTAGGGTATGTTATAAAGTATGTTTGTGAAGTAAAATAATCGGTGAAAAAGTAATCAAGCAATCATTTTGGACACCTCCATGTTTAGGCCAAAATGTGCTTGAAAAAGTGTTGACAATATGAGTATTGACGAAGTTGTAGTATGATTGAGGCTTAAGTCATGTTGGATAATATGTTTAAAATGGAAAATGAATGGGGAAATAGATGGAAATGGACCTTGGAGTCACTTGGCATATTTTCAATAAAATACATGAACAAAGTATTGAAATGTTGGTATTTTAAGGTCATGACTTGAATGGGGTAAATGTTCCCATGTATATGTGTTGAGGGATGAAAACTAATGATAGAAAGTAATTGAAATCAACAATTGCATGATTATGGGTTGATGGCCGAAAATGAGACATAGGAAAAGTGTGGATTTCATATATTTTAGGACTTGCAATGTCAAGTTGAGTATTAATTGTTGAGTGTATGGTAATATAGCTTCAAATAAAATGATGAATTGATGTTGGATCAAGCATTGGAAGAAGCTAGTGGTTGAAGCCTTGTTGCTTGACTTGGTGAGACTAGGTAAGTCTTAGACTTGTATGTGTTGTTGATGAATGGTGACCATTATGATAATAATTATTGTGGAATGCAAGTGTTGAAAATGTGCACGAACCTTGTATAGGTGAATTTTGTTGTATAAGTGTTGATTGGTTGGCTTGCTTACAGTACAAGAAAGCTTGGCAAGAGGAAGTTCGCTTTCAGGTAAATTTATGGTCTTAGGGTTAATCCCCTTGTGCGTTCCACCATATTCCAATGGGAGGAATGGTTGGATGATGTGATGTATGAATATGATTGAAATAGTATGCTCATGCATTGTTTGGATATGATATCTATATGTATGGTGTACTATGTATATATATGGTTCTCTGGCTAATAGAATGAGGGCTTTCTCTAGAATGGCTCTATGATGGAGTCTCAAATGGTACGATGCCTAAGAGATTTAATCTATAATGGATGTCTCTTAGAAGTCCCTTTGGATCCGAGATGGATTACCAGTTGGAACAATAGTCCATGATGGACATTTCATGGTAACTCCATCAGATAATGTGTATAATGGATGGATGATGGATGGATAATGTATGTTGTACTATTCTATTGGTATATATGCACATTAAGTGAACCGTTGAGTGGAGTGACCTCCAAGACTCTTGGTTTATTGAGATTGTTATTTCATCCCGTGTTTGGGAACCACGTTTTAGGTACCAAATGTAAGAACCTGCACCGTTAATTAAGGTATTTAATTAATTAATTATGAGAAAATAGGAAATGATTCCATAATTGACCCTAATAATTATTTATGAGGCTTAATAATCATAATAAGTGATTAAGAATGCTGAAAGTCGCTTTTCGGAAGAAAAGTGCAGATACCGGTTCTGCTAGTCGGTATAAATGTGTATCGAAAAAGTATCCCGGAAAATTAAAGTAAGTGCATGATAATTATTAGAATAACATGTAAGACTTGTAAAACGAGTTTCAAGTCCAAATAATGAGAACTGGTGCTAGATACCGGTACTGGCTTTGAAAAGCGCGTACCGGAAAGGTGCTCAGAAAAATATAAAAAAAATATGATAAATCTTAGAAAATTATGTAGTTTCAGAATCCAAAGTTTGGGATTAAAATGCTAAGCGTAGTAATTAAAGTTAATACTGCACGTTCATTCTTAAGTGGGCCTATATAAGGCCATGGCACACATTTCTAGGTCAGAAATGGTGCCTCCTACGTGACATTTTGAGAGCTTGGCTGCTGCCACCCTTCTCCTTGGTCACCTTTGCATGAGAAACCTCCAAGTCTTCACCTTTTCTTCTTTGTTTCACCATCTAAACACTTGGTTGAGGGTGTGTGAGCCTTGTGAAGGAAGTGTGTGTTCCTTTCTGAGTTGGAGAGGTTGTTGGTGAGGTGTTGAGGGGCTGAGTTGGTGTCCCTTTGGGTGAGAGCACTTGTTCTTGGCTTGTGAAGCTTCAAGAAGCCTTCTTTGTGAAGAAATGACATAACTTATGTTGCCATTTTCGTTCTTGGGTAAAGTCAGAACCTTGGGAGTGTCAAGTGAGCTCCAAGAGCCTCTTTGTTCTGAGTTTGAAGCTTGGGTATGTTGTACCAACCTTGATCTTGAGCTTTTATGCTTAAAAATGAAAGCTTGATGCATGTTAAGGCTTAAAGATGATAACTTGCTGTTGGGTAATGTTGAACACACCTTAAATCGCATGTTTAAGCTTCTGTATGCTTGAAATGAACCACCTTCGTTGGATATCTTCGCGAAATGCAAAAAAACTGCATTCTGTCGCGAAATATCCGGATATGCATATCCAGATATGCATATCCGGATATGCATATCCGGATTTCGGGACAGCAACGAACCTGTCTTGGTAAAAATTCAATATCTTGAGCTAAAGAGCTCCAAATCGAGTGCCGTTTGGACATATGTAAAGCTAACACATAGGGCTACAACCCTGTAAAATTTCGTAGCCATTGGATAAGCTGTTTGAACTCAGTGTTAGTTTAAAGTCGCGTCTTGGTTGCTGGAATTTCAGTTGGCAGCAGTCACTTTGCGAAAATCATAACCGAAGCTATACAACTCCGATTGAGACATAAGATATGTCGTTGGAAAGCTTGTGATGTCTAGTTTAACATATTAAAATCTCAGAATTTCTGGGAAATAATTACAACTTCAGTTTTAATAAAATGGAACCTTGGGAGCGATATCTCGCGAAATGCAGAAACTGCATTCTTTCGCGAAATATCTGGATATGATATCCAGATATGAGCTTGGAGATATCCGGATATGGATATCCGGATATGCCCCCGATATATATCCGGATATTCTGGGATTTCGAAGAACAGTAGCTGTGCTGTGAGGACAGTAGGCTATTGGGGGTTTGTGGACCCTAGATTGATGAGGTTGAACTTCTGTTTTAATTAAACTAAGTCAGAATCAAGTGATTAAGGGCTTATGGCTTGGTGAGAAGCCTTAAGACATAAAGCGTAATGAAAAGGCGTTGTCTTTAATTTGTATGCATGTGGTACATGTTATTGATTTATATTTGGTCCATATCAGATTGTGATCTGCTGTGATTGGACTTTGAGCTTGTGGCATTGGATAGCTAGCTTAGAGGTAAGCTTTCGTGTCCTCGGTTTAGCCATGTTGTGGTTCCACATGTCCCATGGGGATATGGTATATGCATGCTGTGTTACATGCTTTTGATGTTTTGGAAATGCTGTTGAGCTATTATATGTTAGTGTCTTGTTGATATGCATGGAGGTGTTCCACCTATACGGTAAGCCTGAGTATGTAGAACATACAAGAGGGTGAGGCTGTGGGTGAGGTGCAAGCGGTGTTCCTTGTACTACATGTAGGGAATAGACGTATTCCTACATTTCTCTGGCCAGTAGATAGTGATTACACACATGCCATAGATATCTGTTGCACTACATAGTTTTGGAACTGATAATGATATAAATGCTTTTTGAACTTATATTGCACATGTAAGTGAGCTTGGGGTGGAAGATCCTTGAGGACCCCTTGTCTTACTGAGATTTCTAGTTTAGAGATCTCACCCCACGTTTGGGGAATGCTTATTTCAGGGTCAGGTAATGTTGAGACCTCAGGCGGCAGGAGGCCGAAGCTGAGTTAGATTGCTGTTATATTATGCTGCCTTGATTGGATGTTGGATTTGCATGCGGTTTTTATGCTTATAGCTTCAGTTTATGTTTTGGAGTTTTATGTTGAGACTGGTTGTTTACTATGTTTATTTGGTGAGCATGGGGATTGTCCATGACGCATAGTATTATTATGCCTTGATTATGTCTTGAGTCTTTTGGAGTTGTAATAATGTATCAGGATATTGTCCGGATTACTTGATGTAATGCCGTGATTTAGATACACACTTTATCTATATATTGAGGTATTTCAGTAGATGTCTTATTGCAATTTACATACAGGCGATATTTTATGAAATTGATTAAGTAATCAAGTTGGTAATTGATAATGACGTCATAATTGAAAAGAGAAAGAATATTCCGCATTTTTAATTAAGCACCGCTTAATACGATGTAATGTAAATATTCCGGGTATACACGGGGTGTTACATTTTATTGTATCAGAGCAACAGTTCAAGGGAAAAGCCTGTATGTATTGCAATGATTAGGATGTTTGGTTGTGTCTGTCTTGTGTGTTTACTCAGTCGAATCTTATTATGAAGATGCATACATGATCACATTGCGTGGGCCTGATCAACTCACAATTTGTGTAACTTGTGCGAAGTCATGGTAAGATCCGGGAGAACACGAGAGACTTCTGAGGATCAACCCGATCCTATCCTGACTGCATTGGCTGAGATGCAGGCGGCTAGGTTAGCCGATCAGGAGGCCGCTAGAGTGGCCAACGCGGCAATGATGGAAGCTGTTCGCGACGCGAACCAGATAGCCGCAGCTGAGGTTCGTGAAGCGAACCGGAGGACCACTGAGGATGTCCTCGAGGCGAACAGGATGGCGAGCATGACGATGATGAGAGTCATGTTGGAGGAGATGAGGGCTGGTCCTGCTGTAGGCCAGGCACCACCGCCACTGCCGCCGCCGCCGCCGCTTCCACCTAGTGTTCAGGATGAGAGCCTGAGTCACATTGGCAGTGCTGCTCATGTCGCCGAGGCGAGGGAGACTTTGGTAGAGCCTGCTGAGGATCGTGATGTGATAGATCGCCGGCTGAATGCTTTCAGGAAGCATAAGCCACCTGTGTTTGAGGGGTCTTTGGATCCTATTGCTGCTGCGAGATGGCAGGAGTCGCTGGACAAGATATTTCGGGTCATGCAGTGTACAGACCCACAGAAGCTGATGTTCTCGACCTACATGCTGGAGGGCGATGCCCATGAGTGGTGGACGCACACCTCTCGTGCTTTTGAGAGGCAGGGTTGTGTTATGACGTGGCCATTCTTTGAGGAGTGCTTTCTGGGCCGATACTTTCCCTATGATGCGCAGGAGAGGAAGCAGGGAGAGTTTGATCGTTTGGTACAGGGCTCGATGTCTGTTGATGAGTACCTGGCTAAGTTTAATGAGCTAGTGAAGTTTGCACACTTCCGGATGGTTCCTCCTACTCCGTTATTTCTGGCAGCTAAGTTCCGCAGGGGACTTAGTGAGGTGATTGCTGAGCATCTTGCTGGTGCTGCTTCGAGAGACTTTGGTACATTGGTTCAGCAGTGTAAGGACATTGAGGATGTCTGCATAGCGAGTAAGGCCAAGAGGGCCAAGGTCGACGAGACCAAGGGAACTGTTAGTTCCACTCCTGTTTCTACTTCCTGGAAGGACAAGAGGTTTGCTGGGAAGGGCAAGGGTAAACAGTTGGCGACTAGGCAGGCGCCTGGTCAGTTCAAGAGGGCTGTTTCACAGCAAGGGAGTTTTGCTAGGCCTCCTTCCACTCCGAGATGTGCGGGGTGCAGAAAGGAGCATGCTGGCCGTTGTGCTTCGGGTCAGTTGATTTGTTTCCAGTGTGGCAAGGAGGGCCACTTCTCTAGAGACTGTCTGTCGTCGACGGCGAGAGCTGCAGCTGTTCAGGCAGTTCCTTTGCAGATGGTTCCGATGGCTTCTACTTCGGCACCTACAGTGCCACCGTCTGTTGAGCGTGTTTACACCTTGGATAGGCAGCAGTAGGACCGCGCTCCGAACCTTGTTAGGGGTAATGTGTCTATCGGTGGTATTGTTGTTGATGCATTGTTTGACTCCGGGGCTACGCATTCGTTTGTTGCTACCCCGATTGCTTTGGGGCTTGAGTTGCCCATGTCTGTGCTTTCTCCACCGTTGCGGGTGACTACCGCCACCGGAGAAATATGTGATGCTACCACTGTATATCGAGATGTCGTGTTTCAGTGGGAGGGCTGTGTCTTCTCGGTAGATCTGATAGGGTTGCCGATGGCTATTTTGGAAATCATCCTTGGCGTGGATGGATTGTCCAATAGTTGATTGATTGATTGATTGTTGTGCCTAGCGAGTGGTGATGTCTCCGTGTGATTCCACAGCCAGTTCCTCGCCTTTTATTGCTACAGGCCAGGAGAGCTTGGCGAGCAGGGGCATTCAGATATGTCTTGTTGGGAGGTTTGGTGAGTGGGACACAGGAGGATCTCACTGGCATTCCTATGGTGAGGGAATTCCTCGAGGTGTTTCTTGAGGAGATTCCTGAGTTTCCGCCACAGAGGGAGATAGAGTTCTCCATAGATCTGTTGCCTGGTGTGGGGTCGATTTCTTTAGCTCCATACCGGGTGTCACCATCGGAGTTGGCAGAGCTGAAGAAGCATATTGAGGGTCTTTCAGCAAAAGACTTCTTCGACTGAGCGTGTCTCCTTGGGAGCACCGGTCATTTTTGTGGTAAGGTAAGAGGCCTTACGCCATTACTTAAGCGTGATGGTGCTCTGTTTGAGGATGTGAAATCTTCTTCAGGGAAACCAAGTGTGTAACACTTAGAATTGGTGGCAAAGCCACGTGTGATCTTGTATATGCGAGGCAGTGCATGTACAAGTAGCTTGTGAGTTGAGTGGTCTCCATGACTCTAGGATTTTATGTTGAGTTTGTTATGCTTCGTAAGTTGTTGGCATGTTAACACCAGGGGTAGTGTTAAGCATGAAATGAGTACCATGAACTGTGATAATAAATCAATGTTATTTTACCTTTGACTAACTCTCAATTTTGCAGATACCATGGAGAGTGAGGTATACCGTTACATAGAGTTTTTACTATTATGTTATTAAAATTTAAAATTTTGCAGGTGTACGTGAAATAAGGTACGTTACTATGTAAAAGAGTTGGTTAACTAACATGTATTGGTGGAATTGAACATGATTATGATTTAGTACTTTGAAATGAATATGAATTTATTTTGAGGATATGGATTATAAATTGCTAGTCTTGTTGAAGTTAGAGTCATGGAATAGGACCCAACTCACTCGAGTGTTGTGTAGATTAGAGTTTGTGGGGTTAGGTCACCCTTATTGAGAGAATGACTGATGATCCCAGAAAATCAGATGACGCCGTGACGTCATTGTGAAACTTCGAGTTCTGATGATGACCTCTATGTTTGAGGGTGCACTTCTCGAGATTGAGACTGTGAAAGTCAGGAATGAGCTTTTGAGGAGAACCAAGATGGTGTGTCGTTGATTGAAGAAGGACATAGCGGTGTATGTGTCCAAGTGTTGGAATTGCCTGAAAGTGAAGATTGAACACCAGAAGCCGTCTGGTGAACTTCAATCTCTTGAGGTACCGCAGTGAACATGGGAAGGTAAGTCCATGAACTTCGTGTTGGGTCGGCCTAAGACCCAGGCTGTTAATGACTCTCTTGGGTCATTGTGGACAGATTGTCTAAGTCTGCCCACTTTCTTCCAGTAAAGGTGAGCTTCTCGTCAGAGCAGTTGGCCAAACTGTATGTGCGCCAGATCGTGAGGCTTCACGGGGTGCCCGTGAGTATCATCAGTGATAGGGACCCGAAGTTCACATCTCGGTTCTGGGAGGCGCTGCTGAGAGCTTTTGGAACTCAGTTGAGACTGAGTACAACCTATCACCCTCAGACTGTGGAACAGACTGAGCGGACCCTTCGGATCTTGGAGGACATGTCGAGGGCGTGCACGTTGGAGCAGGGCCCTGCATGGGATATGTACCTGTCATTGGTAGAGTTTTGTGATTGTGTGTTCCTTGCTAGCCTGGGCATGGGACCCTACGAGGCACTGTTTGGTAGGAGGTGTAGAACTCCTACCTGTTGGTCTGAGATTGGAGATAAAAAGAGTTGTTTGGATTGGACCTTGTCCGATTTACCATCTGTCGGGTTAGATGATCAGAGGAAAGCTGATACAGGCGCTTAGTCGTCAGGAGGACTACGTTGATGTTGAGCATCGTTCACTGAAGTTCGGTAAGGGTGAGCACGTGTTTGTGAAGCTTTCACTGTCACTGGTGTTGTTCGGGAACTTGGAGTGAGGAAACTGAGCCCGCGGTTCTTTGGGCCATACCAGTTACGTGGTAGAGTAGGATCTTTTCCTACCAGTTTTCCTTGACTTCGAGCTTGGACAGCACCCAAGACGCGTTTTTCGTGTCTCAACTTCGCAAGTTTGTAGCGGATCCTTCGCACGTGGTGCAACCGGATGTTGTGGAGGTTCGGGAGAACTTGAAAACTCCCGTCGGATCACTAAGATTCTCGATCGTGGCGAGAAACAGCTGAGGAGCAAGATCATTTCGATGGTCAGAGAACGTTGAACGGGGAGAATTCCTGAAGGGTAATTCTGGAAGAGAGAGGACGAGTTTCTCTGGCAGTATCCCGCGCTTCGGGACAAGTATGTTTTCTGATTTTGAGGTCAAAATCCTAAAAAGGTGGGGTGAATGTAAGAACCCGCACCGTTAATTAAGGTATTTAATTAATTAATTATGAGAAAATAGGAAATGATTTCATAATTGACCCTAATAATTATTTATGAGGCTTAATAATCATAATAAGTG